>NC_057810.1:292311181-292562489 GCF_018294505.1 Triticum aestivum | reverse complement strand
TTTTGCTTGGGGTAGGGGACAAGAAATAGATTAGGATTAGGAATAGATCTAGGATTAGATACGGAATAAACGAAGTAGGAAAAGAGTCCTACTAGGACAAGGAAAAAGGAGTGGCTCCCTGGCCCCCTTGGTGCGTGCGCGCGCGGTGGCCTTGGCCGGCCGGCGGCTAGCAGCTTGGGCCTTTGGCCCAAGGCGCTGCAGTTTTTTTTTTAAACGGTCTCGCGCGCAGAGAGACAAAATAAAAAAAAATCTAAACGAACTCCAAAATTAATACAGTAAACTTTCCCCGACTCCTAAAAATGAGTCGAACAAAATGAACTTTACTCGGGGCCTAAATGCAATTTTTTTTTAAAAACACGCATTTTTCCCTAAGGCAAATAAAACGCAAAAAAAAAACTCCGGCAAAACCAAAATGGATTTATTTATTAAATCTTCATTTTTCCTAAATTTGGGAAAGTCATATTATTCCCTCTCTAAAAATTTTTATAGGAAAAATTATGAAGATAATTAAATAAATCCAAATGATCCTATTTTCAAAATTTGAGAAATCCCAAATATGAAAATAATGAAACTTCCAACTCTCTCCGAGGGTCCTTGAGTTGCGTGAAATTTTCTAGGATCGGAAAATGCGAGAAAAATATGATATGCATGATGACCTAATGTATAACATTCCAAATTGAAAATTTGGGATGTTACAGCTATAGAGGTTTGCAGCGGCAGAACTCCCGATATATCTTGATATTTGATGGTTTTAGGGTACGTAGGCTTATATAGGCGAAAGAAGTCGGTCGGGTAGTCCTCGAGGGGCCCACGAGACAGGGGGCGCACCCAATAGGGGGGGGCTATCTCCTAGCCTCCTTGAGGATCTTCTGACATGAACTCCAAGTCTCCAGGATCATATTCTTCCAAAAAATCACGTTGCCGAAGGTTTCATTCCGTTTGGACTCCGTTTGATATTCCTTTTCTCCAAAATACTGAAACAGGCAATAAAACAACAATATGGGCTGGGCCTCCGGTTAATAGGTTAGTCCCAAAAGTAATATAAAAGTGTATAATAAAGCCCGTATCATTCAAAACAGATAATAAAATAGCATGAATGCTTCATAAATTATAGATACATTGGAGACGTATCAACCAGCTCGGCATTGGCTGAATAGTCTGCCGGCAAACTCTATTGGCAACTGGGAGAACCTGGAAGACGTATTGCTCGACAACTTCCAGGGAACTTATGTGCGACCACCAGATGATGATGACTTAAGTCACATAACCCAACAGCCCGGAGAGTCAGCCAGGAAATTCTGGACTCGGTTCCTAACTAAAAAGAACCAAATTGTCGGCTGTCTGGACGCTGAAGCCCTAGCGGCCTTTAAGCATAACATCCGTGACGAGTGGCTTGCCCGACACCTCGGTCAAGAGAAGCCTAAATCCATGGCATCCCTTATGACACTTATGAACCGCTTTTGTGCGGGCGAGGACAGCTAGTTGGCTCGTAGCAACAGCACATCAAGAAATCCTGGCACTTCAGACGCCAGAGACAGCAACGACAAGCCTCGGCGCAACAGACACAAGCGTCACAATAATGGCGATAACACCGAAGACACGGCCGTCAATGCCGGATTCAGTGGCTCCAAGTCCAGTCAGCGGAAAAAGCCATTTAAAAGAAACAATCCAGGCCTGTCCAGTCTGGACCGCATACTCGATCGCTCATGTCAAATCCACGACACCCTCGATAAACCAGCCAACCACACCAATAGAGAATGTTGGGTATTCAAATAGGCCAGCAGAATGCTGAAAACAAGGAAAAGGGGCCGCATAGTGATGACGACGAGGAGCCCCGGCCGCCGAACACAGGAGGACAGAAGAAATTTCCTCCCCAAGTAAAAACGGTAAATATGATATACGCCACCCATATCCCCAAGCGGGAGCGGAAGCGTGCACTAAGGGACGTCTATGCGATGGAGCCAGTCGCCCCAAAGTTCAACCCATGGTCTTCTTGTCCGATCACCTATGATCGCAGGGACCATCCGACCAGTATCAGTCATGGCGGTTCGGCCGCACTCGTCCTTGACCCTATCATTCATGGATTCCACCTCGCACGAGTCCTCATGGACGGTGGCAGCAGCCTGAACCTGCTCTATCAGGATACAGTGCGCAAAATGGGCATCGATCCCTCAAGGATCAAACCCACCAAAACCACCTTTAAAGGTGTCATACCAGGTGTAGAGGTTTGTGGCACGGGCTCAATCACACTGGAAGTAGTCTTCGGATCTCTGGACAACTTCCGAAGTGAGGAGTTAATCTTCGATATCGTCCCCTTCCGCAGCGGCTATCATGCACTGCTCGGACGAACCGCATTTGTCAGATTCAATGCGGTGCCGCACTATGCCTACCTCAAGCTCAAGATGCCCGAACCTCGTGGGGTTATAACAGTCAATGGAAACACAGAGCGCTCCCTCCGTACGGAGGAGCACACTGCGGCCCTCGCAGAAGAAGTACAGAGCAGCCTTCTTAGGCAGACCTCCAATTCGGCAATAAAGCCTCCGGACATCGTCAAGCGAGTCTGAAGTAATCTGCAACAAGATCATCCGTCCCGTCCAGAGCTCGCCTAGCAATTCGGCCTCCGTCCCAGTCCCAGTCAGGCGGTGAAATTTGTGCCGCGTGTACACAATTACGCACTTAAAATACCATGGGCATAGACGGAGGCACAACTAGAAATGCGGTCCATAATGCGGCTCAACCACCCCAGGATCCGTATACCTTCACCCTTTTCTTTCTTTCAGGTCCCTCTCTTCTTGAGGCTCTTCCGATAGCCTAACTATCAGACCAATCGCGGGACGGAAACACCAAGGAGGCAAGGAGCTTTGACGTACAAGGGAATCCCCATGTGGTCTCTGATAACGATCGCTATACCTATTGTACATACCCACGCACAGCTCACTCTTGGTTAGGACATGTCAAATAGTCCTATTTTGGTTATTCACCACTTGTATACATACGCCTTGCCGTATCATTCAAATCACAAATGAAAATAATGTACGGCGTTAGCTTATTACTGCATTTCTTTTTCTTTTTTTTCTTATCTATTACAAATCACACCTATACATTCTGGTACATTTCAGTTCACCAGGGGCTTCAGGGTACCCCATAATACGGCAAGAAAGTCCGAACACATTCGACAATGCGGCACCCTGAACTTATATCATTATATGCATCAGCTCCGAATCATGTCTTGGGTCAATAGTTGGGTTGCCCGGCTCCTGTGCTTGCTACCCTACATTCCGCTACATCGACTAGGGTAATAAAGGGAGAACTACTGCGATTGTGTCCCAGTTCTTCCAAACGAGCACCTCAGTAGAGAAAGCCGAAAACTGACTGTCGTGATGTGGCGAGAGCTGGTCGCTGTTCGAGCGGTTTCAATTCCTTAAAGATTTTTTCCGCTTCAGGCGAGGAATCGGTCCTTGTCTGATTTAGGCGTGTATAGTGCCCCAAGTTCGGCCTTCCGAATACTAGGGGCTATGCTGAAATTTAAAATTATAGAACTTCTATGGCTAAGTGAGAGTGATAAAGCTGTATAGTCCGATTGCCTTGTTCGTTGCGCTAAACACCTACTTAAAGGACCAAAAATTTGGATAAAGAGTGTTTAGATTTATCCCGAACACCCCTATACTAGTTACATGGGGGCAGAAGCTGACGACTGGCCAACTTTCAGATTTTGTAAGCGGCCGCACAGGACGTAAAATTTTAAATCAACAAGCGTTATATTGCGCAAATGAACTTGTTTCATATTACAGGATAAAATGAGTGCATTCACTCAAAGATTACATCCTTAGAACATTGCTTCTCCACAAGGTGGGAGCCCTTCAGGACACTGTTATAATACTTTTCGGGTCGGCATTGCTCCTTGCCCTTCGGTGGCCCCTCCGTCATCAGCTTCTCAGCATCCATCTTCGCCTAGTGTCACTTTTGCGTGGGCGAAGGCCAGTCGCGCACCTTCAATGAAAATTAACCGCTTTTTATGACTTCAAGCTGTGGGCAGGCATTCACAAGCTACTTCACGAGGCCAAAGTAGCTACTGGGCATAGGCTCGGCAGGCCACAACCGGGCTATGAGGTCCTTCATGGCCAGTTCGGCTGCCTTGTGCAGTTCGACCAGTTGCTTCAGCTAGTCGCTCAAGGGCCTCGGATGTTCTGTCCCAAGATACTGAGACCAGAACAACTTCTCCGTTGAGCTCCCTTCTTCGGCTCGGTAGAACTCTATGGCATCAGATATGTTGCGCGGAAGATCTGCGAATGCTCCTGGAGAGCTCCAAATTCGGGTAAGTAAAAGGAAAGTCTCCTTCACATGCTTGCTTTGCATGTGAATGCCTTACCTGCCGCAATCTTCTTGGCCGCCTGAATCTCCTGGAGGGCCTTTTGGGATTTGGCTTTGGCGTCTTGCATGCTCTGGAGGGCCTTAGCAAGCTCAGACTCTTGAGTCTTAGAGTCACGCTCCAAGGACTCGCATTTCTGGACGAAATCCTGGAGCTCTTGCTGGACCTCGTTGACCCGGTCCTATTGCTTCTCGCGCTCGGAGCGTTCCTTGGCCGCTTTGTCTTCGGCCTCGGTCAACGCCTTCTTAAGGGCCGCCACTTCGGTCATGGCCCCTATTAAAGTTCATGACGCTTCTATTAGCAAAAATTATCTATCCTTTATCAAATATACAGACGGGGTATTGCGTACCGTGACTTTCCTCGAGCTGCCTCTTCACGAGGCCGAGCTCTCCCTCGGTCCGCTCCAGGTCCCGCTTCAATCCGGAGACCTCCGCAGTACGAGAGGCAGCGGCTAGCAGTGATGCCTGCTTATTCACATAGACATCTTCTGTTCGACTCCTACGAATGTTATTTGATCCTCTGTTTGGCTTTTCTTTCCGAACATCAAACAGAGCATCAGGGGCTACTGTCTATACCATTATATTCTCTTACAATTTTATTACTTACCTCAAAGCCTGTTAGGAGGCTAGCGCAGGCGTCTGTCAATCCGCTTTTGGCGGAACGGACCTTCTCAATCACCATACTCATAATGGTACGGTGTTCTTCATCAATGGAAGCGCCACGAAACGCTTCCAGCAAGTTGTTCGGTGCCTCTGGATGGACAGAGGTCATCGGTATAGGCGGCTCGCCCCCCTTAGAGGGACGCTGCCTACCTGAATTCAGAACCACTTGGGTTTCTGGAGCCGTATTCGGCTGGGGGCCAAACTTGTTGCATCCCCCATTATCGGAGTCCATGGGGTCTTCTCCCCCACGTGCCCGGTGACTGGGATTTCGCCTGGGGGCGTCTCCGGAACTGTCTCCCCTTGGCCCGTTATCCTTTGAGACAACACCTCGATGTCGTCCACGGACATGGGGGAGGAGGCTGTCGGGAGTGAATCGCTGTTCATTGCCGACGGGCCCAGAGACCCCTCCGAAGAGGATACATCGATGTGGGATTTGGCCGGACTGCATATGCATGTTCGGCATGATAAGAAGCAATAAAGCAAAACATACTAGAGGTATTATAGTGTCTGGATACTTAAGACTTAGCCAGGGGCTTGTACCTGGGCTCCCACTCCTTGCTGCTGTAGGTGGCTATGGTGGAATGGTCCGGAAGGATGGCCTTTCCCTTCTTGGACACCTCGGCCTCCCCTTGTGGGGCGGCCTTCCTCTTATCCCCCCGGTTGGGGGGGGGGGGAGGGATTTCCTCTTCCTCCTCCTCGTCTTCATTGGAGGAGTGCGTTTTGGTGTCTTCGGACGACATGTCTGATGCAACCTTGCGCCGGAGACCTTTCCTGGTCCCCCCGGCCTTCTTCTTAACCTTCTTCTCCGGCACCTCATAGGGCGCCGGAAACAACATCTTCATTAGAAGAGGTGATGCTTGATCTTCCGGTAGTGGAGCCGGAGAGTCAATCCTCTCCAATATCGCTACCCAGTCCTGATTAAATCGGCATGGAGGCTTAGATTCCTCCCGCGGATGTGCTGATTGAAGGCACATCTTGCCAAATATAAAAACTCACCGGATGGGCTTGGCGTTCCGTGCTAGGTCCGCGATCTTCGGTTATGGGTGGGGGGACCTTGTTGGCCTTGAAGAGTATCTTCCAGATGTCTTTGTGCATCATGTCGAAGAGCTCTCTCAACATATGGTGTTTGGCCGGGTCAAACTCCCATAGATTGTAAGCCTGCCTCTGACACGGAAGGATCCGGCGGAGGAGCATGACCTGGACCACGTTGACAAGCTTGATTTTCTTGCCTATCATATTTTGGACGCAGGTCTGAAGTACGGTCAGCTCCACCACTGAGCCCCAGGCTAAGCCCTTCTCTTTCCAGGAGGTGAGCCGCATGGGGACGCCAGATAGAAATTCGGGGGTCGCTGCCCAGTTGGTACCGCGCGGCTCGGTGATGTATAACCACCCCGATTGCCACCCCTTCACGGTCTCCACAAAGGAGCCTTCAGGCCAGGTGACATTGGGTATCTTGCCACCATGGCGCCCCCGCACTCCGTTTGTTGGCCACTCACCACCTTTGGCTTCACGTTGAAGGTCTTCATCCATAGGCCGAAGTGGGGTGTAATGCGGAGGAAGGCATCGCACACGATGATAAACGCCGAGATGTTGAGGATGAAGTTGGGGGCTAGATCGTGGAAGTCCAACCCGTAGTATAACATAAGCCCGCGGACGAACGGGTGGAGGGGGAATCCCAGTCCATGGACGAAGTGAGAGAGAAACACTACCCTTTCCTGGGGTTTCGGGGTAGGGATGATCTGCCCTTCAGACGGAAGCCAGTGCACGATGTTTGTGTACAGGTATCTGGCCTCCCGAAGCTTCGTGATGTCCTCCTCCATAATGGAGGAGGCCATCCACATGCCTTCCGCTCCGGACATGTTCGGAATGACTTTGCGGAGAATATGAAAGCTTGGGCGCTGGAGCTCGATCGAGAGAGAATGGATGAGCAGAGGAAGAAGAAGGCGTGGGTGAAAAAGGGGGAATCCTTATCCCTTTATAAAGGCGGTAGAAACTATGTGCCTCCGCACTTGCCCTGTAAACTCGCTTATTCTCCAAGCGCTGTGTTGATGGCGCGGTTGGGTTACCCACACCCATATTGATGAGAATCCCGTGATAAGGGTACACGATCTCTGCTTTGACAAGACGTGCCAGTAAAACCGCCTCGCAAGATGTGCAGTAGCAGGTTGAGAAAAATGGTTCATATAATAACCGGGCCACGGAGTGATGTCACGCTATGAAAAAGTTGTCAGCAGATTAGACTTGTGGAATATCGTGCTCTCTACGGTGGTACGTGGAATTTGTTTTGTAGAGCCGGACACGATCCTTGTGTTCAAGATCTTCTTTGGAGTATTTGGAGAAGGAACCCGCCTTGCAATGTTGAAGACAATCTGCGCGCCGAACTCATTGTCATTGAAGCCTGGTTCAGGGGCTACTGAGGGAGTCCTGGATTAGGGGGTCCTCGGACAGCCGGATTATATGCTTATGCCGGACTGTTGGACTACGAATATACAAGATTGAAGACTTCGTCCCGTGTCCGGGTGGGACTCTCCTTTGCGTGGAGGGCAAGCTTGGCAATTCGGATATGTAGATTTCCTTCTCTGTAACTGACTCTATGTAACCCTAGCCTCCTCCGGTGTCTATATAAACTGGAGGGTTTAGTACGTAGGACAACAACAATCATAATCATAGGCTAGCTTCTAGGGTTTAGCCTCTAGGATCTCGTGGTAGATCAACTCTTGTAATACTCATATCATCAGGATCAATCAAGCAGGAAGTATGGTATTACCTCCATAGAGAGGGCCCGAACCTTGGTAAACATTGTGTCCCCCGCCTCCTGTTACCATTAGCCTTAGACACACAGTTCGGGACCCCCTACCCGAGATCCGCTGGTTTTGACACCGACAGCCGCCGCCGCTTGGGTCCCATGAAGGCCACCGCAGAGGAGACGCCAGCATACACAACATGTGTCTTGTCGGATCCTTTTGTTGCAAGGACCTTTGTCGACCCCACATGGGATCCACGGAAACGGGGAAGCCCCCTTCCACCATCATCTTCGGTATCAGCCAATGATATCAGTTGGGCAGTGGGGGAAGCGAGCCATCCTTTGTGATGAAGCATATACCTCCGGGGCTCCCGGCAGTCCCGTGATCGTGCTGTCGGACATGAGGAACACAAATGGATCGACGGGCGAACATTTAGGCCAGGTATTATATACATGTGCTGTCCAGAACTAGCACCGTGTAGTTCATTTGAATGTAATGAAATCCATCATCTTTGTATGAAAATCTGGTCTTTTATATGATTTCCGTCATTGTTTATATGAAATATCACCATATTTGCATGAATTTTGGCCAGTTGGTTGAGTTGATGTCATATTGTGTGCGGCTACGGTTGAATGGCATAATTTGTGGGTCGCCGGTCGCTCTACAGGCGGCTCGGGTGGTGTGGTGGGACAAAAAAATACAGCTCGTGCAAGCTCGTCTCCAACGTGCACGCTGGAGGATGCATGAGCACCCGAGCCATTCCTCGTTCATCGCTGGCAAAGGCACCGGTGGACAAAAGGGTCGCCAATATTTTGGCTACCCCGGGCAAGATCCAAACAACCCCTCCCAGCAGATTCAAATCCCTCGTTGGCCGTGGAATTTTGCCATGTGTTGTTTTCATGGACTAGCAAGATGCCCGTGCATTGCACGGAACATCAAGATGCGTTTTTTGTTTTACAGAACACCTGTTGTGATTGACCCATGCAGGAGTAATCCCATTTGTAAAAACTAACGATATCTCGAGAATTTTATCGGAAAAATGGTATCTCGAGAATTTTATCGGACTCCATTTTTGTATACAGGTACCAAGGAAAAAATTATTGTCTTCTAAGTCAATGTTCCAAGCCACCTTGTTTCCTTGTTTGCCATGTAAATTAATGTGTATTCTTATCTTTCATGCATATCAAGCCAATGCTCACACTCCCGCATGCATGCAAGGGATAATTAATGTCCTCCTTTGCTAGTACTACGAGGCAAACACCATTAATATTGCATCAATTAGTGTTACTAGCCTTGTATATCTGCAAATTGTAATTTTGATAGTGTCCTTGTATATAAAAATGGAGGGAGAAACATGAGAGATAAGGTAAGGAGGAGTGGGGCGTGGTAGTGACTGGTGGTCGGACTGGGCAGAGGCATGGGGATGGACGGCGCATTATGTCTAGGTTTGTATCTCTCTCTCACACACCCATGTAGGTGGGGGACGTGCACGAAGAGAAGAGATGCACGCATGGCGCACGTACTCCCGTCTCTTTCCCAACCACACCCGCGCGGGTACACAGTGGAGCTCATTTCTGTACGTAAAGGCAGCCCACGTGGTAATTTGACACGTGTGCTGGTTGTCCACTTGATGGAGGGAGGATCGTCTACCACGTGTGAACAAACAAATTGCAACTTGATGCGTTATGATAAAAAAGAGGCAAACCATGTGGGGCCTACCTTAGAGGCAAGGCTCTATACACCGGAGTACTTTTGATGTGTCCTGTCAACTCGTAGAACAAGGAGAAGCTTGCTTAGTACGAAGTCTCCCCCGCCCACGGGCGCAGTGGCTCGCAGGATGAGGTGAAGCTTGCTTACTAGTAGTAGTACTGTACGCCTTACGCCCGCTCCCTCGCCCACGCGCACGGTGGCTTGCAGGACGAGGAGAAAATTTTACTACTCCCTCCGTTTACTCCTTGTCCCTACCTTGGTTAGAGATATTATCATATTGTTTGGAATATATATGTCCTTTAGTACTCCCTCCATTTACTTATACAAGGCCACTATAAAAAAAATACATTTTGCATCTATACAAGGCCACAAATTGTAATTGAGACAAAAGTTACTACTCCCTCCTTTCCAGTTTATGGCTCAATTTCATAATCTCTCCAACCAACATAGACGGTGAGTGGTGGAATTAATTTCGTAGTTTGCGCAAGTAATTAGTACGCTCGTTTTTCTCAAGAAGTTATGTTTACCAAGGCATTAATTAGAACGAGTGCATGAATGACCACTAATTTCCATGAACTTCTACATGCATTGGTGAGTTTTCTCTTGACACTGCTTGCATCGGGTGATTTAACACACCTCAAAATCCAACATGTGATGGTACTACTACTACTAGTAGAATTGAGACTTATAAAATGGAAAAACGAATGTTTTTTTAGATGATCCCTATAAACCCTAGTGGGTACGTACTCCGTAAAATCAGATTTTCCCAAAACTAAGTCGCTCAACCTTTATTTCCTTGTTTCCCTTCCTGCCTCCTTGCCTCGAACAGACTATGCCAAACTCCCCTGCCTGCCACGTGGGAAAAGAGCCGCCCTCGCCTTTTTTTAGTCCGGGTTTGTATCGATGGATCGCGTGAAGCAGCAAAAACTGAGCCGTGTCTTGTACTACTCCGTTGACGCTCGCTTTCATGAATTATGTACTTCCTCTCGCCGACATGTGGGACATATAGCAACCAGGTTGACGTGTCAAGCACCAAATAACAGTGAAGAACAACAGACAATAGGAGGACGCACCCCAGTCGTACTTCCCCAGTAGTAGTAATGAGCAATGAGACGTCAAATCACATTGTCGAACCTTCCCAGACGGACGAAGCAACCATTATTTCACACTTCGGTTCGCCATCATCTCAAACCACCTAGTATTGCTTCTGCCTCAAGAGGGACACGTGCATCGCCTCGGTACATCATGACACGTGGGACCGCATGACAGGCCATGATCCCCCAGCCCTCGGTAAAATCACCTCATTTTTACTACTTCCTCCTTAACGGTTTACATGGCATGCACGTCGTTCTAGGTTGAGAATTTAACTAGCTATATATGTGATGAACAGTATATGTTTAGAAACTACATCCTCTTAAGAATCCAATGATATACTTTTTGTGACATAGTAACTCATATTTAGTTAGTCAAATGGATGACCTAGAACTACGTGCATGCCCTATAAACCGAGACGCCTAAAAAACGAGACGGAGAGGGTAGTGCAGTACGTATCTTTTTAGATCAATATTGTCGGGATTCACCAAGGAACAAAACCAAGTGGTAGGCTGCTCCTGTTGTGTTGGCGTAGCAACTCAAGCAGGGTCAGTCTGCACACGAAATGGTGACACACTTAACAGGAACCCTTTGGCCGACATGTGGCTCATCCACCATCTTGTTCCACGTGTGATGCACCAAATTACAGTTTGGAGCAGCGGTAGGAATTGGAGCCACCCTGGTCGTACCGCCGCAGCAGTAGAAAATGAGCGATGAGGGGTCAAATCGCAAAGCCCCACCTATCCTGCATTAAGCTGGACGGACAAAGCAACCATCATTTCACTCTAGGGAGCAAGAGCATCAAGAAAAGAGAAAACTAATGATACGTGCAGCAACTACCTAGGGCACCCTAGGGTGGGGGTTTCCAGTACAAATACTTTTTTTTGGAAAGTGCCTCCACTACAAATCGGCTTCTCCCTCGTCCTCTTGAAGAACACTGATGATGCGTGCGGCGGTACGGTTTGTAGGAGTACTACGGTGTGCGGGGCCACATCATAGTAAACGGGAGAGGGATTGAGTTCGAGTCGATTCCTTAAATATGTGTGGGCCGCTTGGTTTTACGGGAACTATCAGGACCGGATTTCGGGATATTAATTTCCCAGAAAATGGCCCTTATGCTCACCAGCCCCAGGATTACTGTTAGCTGGCGAGACACAAACTTGATACAATAACTCCAAGAAAAATACATAATATGTAGTACAAGACCATTCTGGCCTATGAGTACAACACAAGGTTTCTAGTGGTTGATGGTGGAAGCGGTTCATGGTCATCGGCGTCTGTGGAACTCCATTTCCCACAGGAACAGCTGACCTGGATAACTCCTATCTTTGCGAGGCTGCTATCACCATTGATTAGGTCCCGGGGCTGTCATCACAACGCTCCTCTCCAAGTAAGAAATCTGGCCAAGACAATAGCCAGGGACAAGCCAGTGTGTACTTTGAATGTACTCGCAATCATCATGAACACGGGTATAATATAACAAATGATGATCATGCTCTGAAATATTTTATGATCGCAACGTCAGTCATAAAATAATACCCTTGATGTACGCAAGCAAGTTATTCACATAAAATACGAATAATGTAATTAGAGAGTAGAGATAGAATGCCTCAGTCGGGTGTTTGAGCGACACCTCATAAAGGGCTTATAGAGTAAATAAATAACAAGCATGCCGCAGTCGGGCGTCTCAGCGACAGCACATAAAGGTCTTATAAAGTAAACATATAACAAGCATGCCGCAGTTGGGCGTCTCAGCGACACCACATAAAGGGCTTATAAAGTAAACATATCACAAGCATGCCGCAGTCGGGCATCTCAGCGACACCACATAAAGGTCTTATAAAGTAAACATATCACAAGCATGCCGCAGTCGGGCGTCTCAGCGACACCACATAAAGGGCTTATAACAGAATAATCACAGTGAATATCCAGGAGGTAGAACCGTCCCAGGGATACTCAATAAACCAAATAATGAAAATAGTTAGTCCACAATAATACTAATCATAGTCATCATATGTCACCGGTCATAATCAATGATCTGTCTTAGTAGTTTTTCCTCCGAAGACCGACACTAAGACTGACACTTGACCCAAACCAGCCTGTAGTCCTTAACCATGGACACAACTATTCGAATAGATATAATATCTGCAGAGGGTGTACTCTTTACCCACGAGTAACAGATTCTGTTAGTCCATCCGGACTAATTCCGTCTACGGTCTTTTAATTGAAAACACACCTAACCGCACACACCAGCCTGACTTATTGGCGTATAGAATCACCCATGACACCTGTTTAAGCAAAACTCTAAGTGGGGAGGCTACAACCTCGCATAGCATGGGATCACAAAATTTATACCGCGCGCAAGCTAGGGGAGCTACCCCATCGGCTACAACCGAAAACACCCATGCCCCCGGACTAGGTGGCCTGCCTACCGGATACCTCCGGTATCTTCCACCATTGCCTCTCTGTATGGTGTGTGCTAGAAAGGGGTTGACAACTTACTGAATCGTACCCTACCTACGTCAGGGACAAGTGGTAGTACGAAACAAGTATGGTGGTTACTGGAACAAGACTCGATCTACGGTCGAATCAGGAGGTTTAAGTATTACCTGCATGATTAGCATAACAAATATTTTTCAGCCAACAGACACAATCACCACTCATCATGTCTCACTATGCCATACCGGACACAATCGTCTCGACAACGACCGGAGACAAGCTCGTGTCTACCCAAGACAGAGGCTTTCCCGGGTTCCTTCCGGTATGTATGAAAGGCATATGATGGTGACTACTATCCCAAACATATCAAACTCCAACAGCATGAATCATCAATATGCACTCATGAGTTTGAAAATATCGTCACCAAAAAAAATAACAAAAACTCCGAGACAAGAGGTGTTGTAACCGTATCAAATAACACACGACAATATAATGCCAGGGTTCAGAATGCTTGCCTTCAAGTTGTGGGGAGGCCAAATTATTTCACGACCAATGCATTCCCAAAACTTTTGAAAGTTTTCTCTTCTCTCCAAAAAATCCTATTTAAATTTTTTAATTAATACATAGTTTAGAAAAAACAATACAAAAAAGGTTGTCTGAATTTTTTTTAAATAAATCTGAAAATAAACTAGACAATATTTGAGAGAGTTAGGAAAAAGAATCAACTCATTTGGAGTTATATTTAAAAAGTTATAGCCAGTCAAAGTTTTGGTCAAATTCTGCTTTTAAAATAAAACAGAAAAAAGAAAAACGTTTCGAAAACTAGACATGTCGAAGGCGTACTATGGATTTTACGTCTCCACTTATGCCTGCGTGGACCCGCGCTGGGTCACTGACAGTAGCTCCCTTGGGCCCACTGGTCAGGTTTGACCAGTCGCCTGGGCTCTTCTTCCTCCTCTGTCCGAGCGGGGCGGGGCTCCGGCGATCGCCGCCGATGAACGGCGGCTCCCCACGGGGATCCAAGGATAGGGATAGATCCGCCAGACCAGGGCAGTCCTCCCGGTGGTCGACTGGCCGGCGGGGACGGAGGGAGTCACCGGCGGTGAGCTTCGCGGCGGAGAAGGCTTCGGGAGGGATTGGGGGTCTGGGCTGTGGTGGCTCCCGGTCAGGGCTGAGGTGATGGGCGGATCCACACGATCGAGGGGAGTCGGGTGGTGGTGTTGGATGGTCGGGGGAGGGCTTGGTTGCGATGAACGGCACCAGAGGGCGGCGGCGACCGCGCTGGCCGGAGACGGGGAAGATGGCCTTTCCAGGTCGATTGCGGGCTAGGGAAGCACTAGGGACGCGCTCGGGGGGTTCCTTTTATAGACGGCCGAGGTCGGTTCCTGCGGCGGCTGGAGATAAGATCGGCGAACCGCCTCGCTGTAGCTAGCAGGGCGACGTGGCGCTGGCCGGCGCATTCCAGCGAACTCCACACTGCTCATGGGGCGAGCTGGCGCACGCGGGTGGCTCGGGCGGCGCTGCCACGCCCGGGGCCTGCTGTAGCCGGCCGCTAGTGGCCACGACTGACCTGACGGCGGCGCTGTAGGGCTCCAGGGGCGGCTCTACGGCGAGGGAGGGGTCAGGCGTGCAGGCTGTGCAAGGGGAGTGGCCAGAACGAGCGCGGGGAGGCGACAGTGGGACGCGGCGGCTCGGGCGCACGCACGTGCAAAACGCGCGCTCTGGCCGCGCCCAGAGCATGCACGGTGACCGTTCGACGAAATGCCCTGGTGAGCTAGGAGGCTTGGATGCAAACACAAATTAATAGGGCTAGGTTATCACTAGCTAGGGGATTAGTGGACATGATGGTTTGGTCAGGTGATCAAGTTTGCAATGCTAACTAAAAACCATGCCAAAACTGGCCATGCACACAAGGTGTTTGACAAAATGCTAGAGGCATCTAGGCAGTTCTTGGAGTGGCCAAAATCTCCAGATCAGTGTCTCATTAGGTGTAGGTGATGGTGGTCAGGCTAGTTTGTCAAATATAGAAACTTGTTAGTGCATATATTTGGGAAAATCAAATCTGGACAGAACCTAAAGGCTATCATTTTATGCACTAAATATACTCCAATAGGTCCACTCTCCTGCACTTAAGGGTTTTGCAGGGAGGACTATAAGTAGGAAAAAGAATCATGTGTAACAGAGCAATAAGAAATGTGGTTGCTGTAGAAAGTGCCAAACTGGACCAGAGAGTAAAAGAGGATGATTTGCTCAAATTTTGCAAAGAACATTCATGGGTTTTTGCATAAAAATGAATTATATACATCTACTGCCATCTCCAAATACTTGGTAAATTTTTTAAAGAATTATTTAAAGGGGTTATAGTGCAAAGGAACCAACTGGACTAGTTTAGAAAACTTGGGGTAGGGCTCAAAAATTTCAATGAATAAAAGATATTTTCGCATAAAAGTGATTTAAAAATATCACATGACATCCCCAAAATTTGGTGAAAATTTTAGATGCACTTATCAATTGGTTGCAGTGCAAAAGAGGCTCTAAAACTTATGAAAATCTCTTTAAAAGAATAAAGCTCAGGAAAAATTATTATGCAAATAAATCCACTAATAAAAGAATTGTTTTCCTTGAGAGGGTATACAAGTCCAATGATAATGTAGGAAGGCCTTTACTTGGGGTAAAAACTGCACAATTAAAGAAAAAGGGATTCTAAAATCAAAAGAAAATCCAGGAAGCAAAAACTTTAAACTCGTGGCAAAATTTTAATAATCAAAACATGGTTAAATTTTTGGGGTGTTACAACACTACCCCCCTTAAGAAAAATCTCGTCCTCGAGATCTGATAAGGGGTTGTTTTGAAAAAAAATTACTCCTACTATCACAAAAATAACCATCCTACTCCTGTATTTAAACCGTAGCTACAGTGAGTGGGAAATAAGTGGTGTAAAACTACCGTGCGGTATACTGGCGTTTCGTGGAAAAATTTACGGTCAGTTTCTACTATTGGTTAGAGTAAATTTAGAATAAACTTCTAAATTACTGAAAATACGCTGGTCATACCCGAGAGCACAGTGCTCTCTGTGGCTGACAGGTGGACCCAGGGTCCACTGTCGGTCTCTTCCTATACCTCTGGCGCTCTCTTCTTCCTCTCTCCCGCGCGCTTTCCCGCGCTTTCTCCACCGTCGATGTCTAGCTTGTAGGGCATCTAGGCCGTACTGCGGTAGTGCGTGGCGTGCTAGCTGCCGGTGCAGTGTGCACTCACCTCGCGGGCCAGTGCACTGTCGGCACTGCTCGCGGATTCGCCTCCAAACACCGGCAATCGAGCGACGAGCGGCGTTGGTGGACTTCGCCCACCGTACACCGATCTCGAGCTATAAAACGACTGCGGTGCTCCTTCTTCTTCCTCCTCCCTTCTCCTTCATTTCTGTCTGCAGGAGCTCGAGACGAGGCTCTAATGGCGGAGGTGATGCCGGACTGGTACGTGATCTTGATGTGAGGAGGGTTGGCAGCATTGCTGGGGTTCTTTATGCTCCTGTGCGTGATGATCCTCGACGATCGTCGCGATGCTGCCGCTCGAGTGTTAGCTCTCCGTGGTGGCGGTGATCACGATGATTAGGTGCGGTGTCAGGTGCTAACTGCTATCAAGGTGCCGGAGGTAACTTATACCCGAGTAATTACTCACAAATCTCTCCCTCTGAGACTGTGGGGTGTTAGGGAGGTGATTAGCTTGGTGCAAAAATGTGTACGCGGATTTGCACTCGGTCGAGTGGTTGGGGTTCTGAGTCTGCTGTTATGGTGCTGCATGAAATAAAAAAAATCTATGTCAAGAAGAAATTTATGCTGCAACAGCTCAGGGAGAAATCTCACTTCAGGATTTACTGAGAGTGAAAACAGTTAATAAAATTTTAGTACTAAAAATCATTCACATTGATTGAAACTAAAGATTCAATTCATCGCACAAATATAGGATACCACACATAAGTTGCAACAGATAAATAAATGCAGGGACCATAAACACAGCAATGACATCTACAACGACAATGGTAATTGGACATGGTCCTGAGAAAACGTCTCTGGGATTGGGGCACACTCTTCTTCTATCGGCGGAAGTGGGTTGACCAGTCGATTAATGTGCCTTTCCTGGTTGGGCCTCAGTGGTCTGCCGACGACGATCTGAGGATTCAAATCAGCGAGGCTCTGGAGATAGCCCATTACTCATTGGGTTAAACGCTCTTGAGCAATGACATACTCGGCAAGGTTGGCCAGTACTGGGTCTCTGTCGATTCGTCCACCGGGAAAAGATGTTACTTCTCTGGGTGCTGCACGACCCGGGAAATAATAATACCCCCGTTCCCTGGCACAGGGTACCGCGAATCAAAGGCGAGCAAGCGCCTCATACGCAGCAGCTTCTATGGCCACATGCGGAGTTGGCATAGATTTCCCCGCGAAGGAAGCTTCCGTGGGGTCTTGGTTTGGGTTTGCGGGAGGGACGTGCACCACTGCCCAATATTTCTAGGTGGATGGGGTAATCCTCGATTTGAGTAATTCATACTGGGGTGGGTGGATAGCACTCATGGTACTGCAGGTAAAGTCCCACAAAATTTTAACAAAGCTACCTCGAGTTGCATCTGGAGTTCTCAGATAGATACTAGGGCTCGGCATGGCAATGGAAATGGTTGTGCGAGTGGTCCTCAAGGTGAGGGGTACCTGGTAAGATCACGGGGTGGCCTTTTTATACAACATTGGGGCTGGGTTATTTACCGTGGTGAAAGGTAACTAGTCGATCGAGTCTGCTCCCTGGGTCGGGGCCAATGCTACAGATACACATATCTCACAAAAGTGACGTATTACTGTGGGAGTCGTCGGTGTGGTTTTGGTAGCTATGCCTGGAATTAAAAATGCAACCGCATGCTAATATATTTATGCAAGGCTACTATTTAAACAGAGGCACACAAGTAGGCTGCGATTATTCAAGTCGATGCAAGATTACATAATTATGGGGCGTGAGCATACTGGGATTCGGTACTACTCGAGTGACTTAGTCTACCTCGTTTATATCTAAACGAGCCTGCCTTGTGGACATCGAGGCTTCTCCACGAGTTTCGTCGTCGGGATTAGCGTAAGGGGGTTGAGGGGCTGCAGGATCGGGGTAGTGATGATGACCATCCCGGGGATTGTTGGCCACAATCCCACTAGAGCGTATTCCCAAAAGGCGACGAAGCACTTTTGGGGACACCAAAGTATTGTGGTCGATGGCTGGGGCAGACCTCAAGGACTCGATCAGGTGTCCGAACAACACGACTGGGCTGTTGGCTTCGGGCTCATCTTCTCCTCTTGCTGGAGCTCGGCGAACCAGTTCTCCACGAGCTACGATCAGATCAAGGGTGATTTGATCGAACAGTTCCTCTAGTGCACCTACATAGCACACCAGATGCAACAATGCAGGATCCTTCTGATGATCTCTGTTGACAACCTGGGGTGGCCTACCATACCCGTCACGGCTGGGGTAGTAGTAGAATGAGCGACAGTTAACTCTGGGCGACAAGTGCCAGAGTTGAACTATAGCCTCTCGAGCAGCTAGTTGGATGGCTTGTGGCTCAAAGGAAGTTGTCCTTCCGGTGAACCTATAGGGGCGTTCTGGCGATAGACCCCTACCGTAGATGTGCACAGTGGCCCAAAATTGACGGCTCTCACCGCTCATGGGCCCTTGGTACACAACATATTCTGGAGGCTCCTCTAATGCAAAGGCACGGTGGGTGAGGTTTGCTAGCACGGTCACAAATCCTCGAAGGTTGTTTGCCATGGTTTCACAGTGCACGACGGGGCCAGGCATTATGGCTCGGTTTGGGGAAGAGGCTGTGCTGTGCTGTGTTGAGGTTAGCGTGCCCTTTTTATAGAAAAGGAGGACGGAGTCTTCCTTCGCACGCTTGCGAATGAGACAATTTAGGTGTCGGTCACTGGCGCGTGATCGACAGGCTAGGCTGATAGGTTGGGCACCGACTGCCAAAAGGTGTCGGGTCCCTGTGGGGCTATCTTACACAAGAAGCTTGGCCGAGGTTAGGTTATGGTCTGGTGGTTTGGTTAACCTAGGTTTTATTGACCTGGCTAAGAGAGGATTTGCCAATATTTAGCCTGGCTCTGATACCAAGTTTGTCAGGACCGGATTTCGGGATATTAATTTCCCAGAAAATGGACCTTATGCTCACCAACCCCAGGATTACTGTTAGCTGGCGAGACACAAACTTGATACAATAACTCCAAGCAAAATACATAATATGTAGTACAAGACCATTCTGGCCTATGAGTACAACATAAGGTTTCTAGTGGTTGATGGCGGAAGTGATTCGTGGTCATCAGCATCTGTGGAACTCCATTTCCCACAGGAACAGCTGACCTGGATAACTCCTATCTTCGCGAGGCTGCTATCACCATTGATTAGGTCCCGAGGCTGTCATCGCAACGCTCCTCTCCAAGCAAGAAATCTGGCCAAGACAATAGCCAGGGACAAGCCAGTGAGTACTTCGAATGTACTCGCAAACATCATGAACACGGGTATAATATAACAAATGATAATCATGCTCTGAAATATTTTATGATCGCAACGTCACTCAAAGTATTATCCTTGATGTACGTAAGCAAGTTATTCACATAAAATATGAATAATGTAATTAGAGAGTAGAGATAGAATGCCTCAGTCGGGCATCTGAGCGACACCTCATAAAGGGCTTATAAAGTAAATAAATAACAAGCATGCCGCAGTCGGGCGTCTCAGCGACACCACATAAAGGGAATATAAAGTAAACATATAACAAGCATGCCGCAGTCGGGCGTCTAAGCGACACCACATAAAGGTCTTATAAAGTAAACATATCACAAGCATGCCGCAGTCGGGCGTCTCAGCGACACCACATAAAGGGCTTATAAAGTAAACATATCACAAGCATGCCGCAGTCGGGCATCTCAGCGACACCACATAAAGGGCTTATAACAGGATAATCACAGTGAATATCCAGGAGGTAGAACCGTCCCAGGGATACTCAATAAACCAAATAATGAAAAAAGTTAGTCCACAATAACAATAATCATAATCATCATATGTCACCGGTCATAATCAATGTTCTGTCTTAGTAGTTTTTCCTCCAAAGACCGACATTAAGACCGACACTTGACCCAACCCAGACTGTAGTCCTTAACCATGGACACGGCTATTCGAATAGATATAATCTCTGTAGAGGGTGTACTCTTTACCCACGAGTAACGGATTCCGTTAGTCCATCCGGACTAATTCCGTCAACGGTCTTTTAATTGAAAACACACCTAACCGCACACACCAGCCTGACTTATCGGTGTCTGGAATCACCCATGACACCTATTTAAGCAAAACTCTAAGTGGGGAGGCTACAACCTCGCTTATCATGGGATCACAAAATTTATACCACGCGCAAGCTAGGGGAGCTACCCCTTCGGCTACAACCGAAAACACCCATGCCCCCGGACTAGGTGCCCTTCCTACCGGATGCCTCCGGTATCTTCCACCATTTCCTCTCTGTACGGTGTGTGCTAGAAAGGGGTTGACAACTTACTCAACCCTACCCTACCTACGGCAGGGACAAGTGGTAGTACAAAACAAGTATGGGGGTTACTCGAACAAGACTCGATCTATGGTCGACTCAAGAGGTTTAAGTATTACCTGCACAATTAGCATAACAAATATGTTTCAGCCAACAGACACAATCACCACTCATCATGTCTCACTATGCCGTACCGGACACAATCGTCTCGATGACGACCGGAGACAAGCTCGTGTCTACCCAAGACAGAGGCTTTCCCGGGTTGCTTCCGGTATGCATGAAAGGCATATGATGGTGACTACTATCCCAAACATATCAAACTCGAACAGCATGAATCATCAATATGCACTCATGAGTTTGAACATATCATCACCAAAAAAAAATAACAAAAACTCCGAGACGAGAGGTGTTGTAACCGTATCAAACAACACACGACAATATTATGCCAGGGTTCAGAATGCTTGCCTTCAAGTTGTGGGGAGGCAGGGTGCATTCCCAAAACTTTTGAAAGTTTTCTCTTCTCTCCAAAAAAATCCTATTTAAAAATTTGAATTAATACATAGTTTTAAAAATACAGTACAAAAAAGGTTGTCTGAATTTTATTTAAATAAATCTGAAAATAAACTGGACAATATTTGAGAGAGGTAGGAAAAAGAATCAACTCATTTGGAGTTATATTTAAAAAGTTATAGCCAGTTAAAGTTTTGGTCAAATTCTGTTTTTAAAATAAAACAGAAAAAAGAAAAACGTTTTGAAAACTAGACACGTCCAAGGCGTACTCTGGATTTTACGTCTCCACTTGTGCCTGCGTGGACCGGTGCTGGGTCACTGACAGTGCATCCCTTGGGCCCACTGGTCAGGTTTGACCAGTCGCCCGCGCTCTTCCTCCTCGTCTGTCCGAGTAGGGCGGGGCTCCGGGGATCGCCGCCGACGAACGGCGGCTCCCCACGGGGATCCAAGGATAGGCATAGATCAGCCAGACCAGGGCGGTCCTCCCGGTGGTCGACTGGCCGGCGGGGACGGAGGGAGTCGCCGGCGGCGAGCTTCGCGGCGGAGATGGCCTCGGGAGGGATTGGGGGTCTGGGTTGTGGTGGCTTCCGGTCGGGGCTGAGGTGGTGGGAGGATCAGCATGATCGAGGGGAGTCGGGTGGTGGTGTTGGATGGTCGTGGGAGGGCGGCGGCACCGGAGGGCGGCGGCGGCCGCGCTGGCCGGAGACGGGGAAGATGGCCTTCCCAGGTCGATTTGAGGCTAGGGAAGCACTAGGAGGATGGTGTGAGGTTGCCTGAGGGAGTGGGCGCACTCGGGGGGTTCCTTTTATAGACGGCCGAGGTCGGTTCCCGCGGCGGCCGGAGATAAGATCGGCGAACCGCCTCGCTGTAGCTAGCAGGGCGACGTGGCACTGGCCGGTGCATTCCGACGAACTCCACACTGCTCACGGGGCAAGCTGGCGCGCGCGGGTGGCTCGGGCGGCGCTGCCACGCCCGGGGCCTGCTGTGGCCGGCCGCTAGTGGCCACGGCCGACCGGACGGCGACGCTGTAGGGCTCCAGGGGTAGCTCTGCAGTGAGGGAGGGGTCGGGCATGCAGGATGTGCGAGGGGAGTGGCCAGAACGAGCGCAGGGAGGCGGCAGTGGGACGCGGCGGCTCGGGCGCACGCACGTGCAAAACGCGCGTTCTGGCCGCGCCCAGAGCATGCACGGTGACCGTTCGATGAAATGCCCTGGTGATCTAGGAGGCTTGGATGCAAACACAAATTAACAGGTCTAGGTTATCACTAGCTAGGGGATTAGTGGACATGATGGTTTGGTCAGGTGATCAAGTTTGCAATGCTAACTAAAAACCATGCCAAAACTGGCCATGCACACAAGGTGTTTGACAAAATGCTAGAGGCATCTAGGCAGTTCTTGGAGTGGCCAAAATCTCCAGATCAGTGTCTCATTAGGTGTAGGTGATGGTGGTCAGGTTAGTTTGTCAAATATAGAAACTGGTTAGTGCAAATATTTGAGAAAATCAATTCTAGACAGAACCTAAAGGATATCATTTTATGCACTAAATATACTCCAATAGGTCCACTCTCCTGGACTTAAGGGTTTTGCAGGGAGGACTATAAGTAGGAAAGAGAATCATGTGTAACAGAGCAATAAAAAATGTGGTTGCTGTAGAAAGTGCCAAACTGGACCAGAGAGTAAAATAGGATGATTTGCTCAAATTTTGCAAAGAACATTCATGGGTTTTTGTATAAAAATGAATTATATGCATCTACTGCCATCTCCAAATACTTGGTAAATTTTTTAAAGATTTATTTAAAGGGGTTATAGTGCAAAGGTACCAAATGGACTAGTTTAGAAAACTTGGGGTAGGGCTAAAAAATTTCAATGAATAAAAGATATTTTTGCATCAAAGTGACTTAAAAATATCACATGACATCCCCAAATTTTGGTGAAAATTTTAGATGCACTTATCAATTGGTTGCAGTGCAAAAGAGGCTCTAAAACTTATGAAAATCACTTTAAAAGAATAAAGATCAGGAAAAATAATTATGCAAATAAATCCACTGATAAAAGAATTGTTTTCCTTGAGAGGGTATACAAGTCCAATGATAATCTAGGAAGGCCTTTACTTGGGGTAAAAACTCCACAATTAAAGAAAAAGGGATTCTCAAATCAAAAGAAAATCCAGGAGGCAAAATTTTTTAAACTCCTGGCAAAATTTTAATAATCAAAACCTGGTTAAATTTTTGGGGTGTTACAGGAATGAGGCAGCATTTTGGGTTCGGGGACTAGTGGAGATATAGTACGTACAAAAAATTGTGGACGTAGGTTCGACCGAAAGGCAATGATGCATGGGCCCGCATTTTGATATACCCGGGGCCGTGTGAAATTTGCTACTCTACTCAAAACTATTAAGGTACACATGCATTGAACGCATGAGATTTGGAAACCAATTTATGAATAAATACACACTATAACATGTAAAGCTTTGAGTCATATATGCATGATGTAGATGTTCGTTTATTTCTGATAGTTCATCTCATTCAAAATCAATTATTTTTATAAGAATGTTAAGATTCATGGGCTTGTGCATTGTAAAGCATAAAGTAAAAAACAAATAATGGCAATTCATTTAGAAAAAAAGTTCAATTATGATCAGGAAGATTCTAGAACAAAGGAGAAGTGCTTGTGTTTTGAGGTTTGTGCATTATGCCTAAGTTCAACCATAGAGTCTTTTAAATTGTACATGTGGCAGATCTGGTGGAATGTTGATGATATCCAACGGCCAGTAGTGCTCGGACTTTCCATCTCTGCACTGTCGGATTAGCTTCATCCAGCGACCATCTTTCAAAGTTATTCGCACACTATATAGTTATTGTGCCATAGTTGCATGTCTTGGAAAAAAAGCTACTAGTGGGTTATACTAGCTATTTAGGAATAGAAGATGTATACATGAAAGTTGTAGAGAAAGCGATGACATGGAGTATCTAAATTCCTATGAGTAGGGATTGGAAAAGAGATGTCATTTGGTTCACATCATAGGAACTTTTCTATTGAATCTAGAGATGACATGTATCTCAATTCCTATGAGGAGGGATTAGAAAAGAGATGTAATTTTGGTTCATATCATCGGAACTTTTCTATTGAATATACGCTAATGTTTATTTTCCTTTGAAATTATGATAGTATAGGAATCCATTAATATGAACCAAGTGGCTCTAAATATATAAAAATGATATCATGTTTATTTCCTTTGAAATGTGGAGTATATGAATCTATTCCTATGAACCAATTGGCTCTAAAGGAAAAAATCCTATAAAAATCATATCACATAGAGTTCCTATGATATTCCTCCCCAACAAAGGATGGTTGAATTTGCTGCAGGTGATACGATGGTCTTTCTTTGTAGACTCCCCCCATCTTTATAGTTACCTCTCCAAGATGAATGAAATGATATATACTGGGTATTCTGCATGTGCAATTTGGTACACGACAACTCGGTAAAAGTTTGCGAGGTTCTCATTTTCAATAAAGCTATATGCACTGCATTTTGGAATGGAGGGAGCGTACGGCAGTTGATAACACTCACGTGGAAGATCTGTGTGTAGGAGGAGTGGCTGTTCTATTAAATGACATGGCAAAACTGACACTCTCGGATGCCGATCTATCGGTTCTTACGGCGTTCGTCAAGGAAGGCTTGTGGCGAATGTTTGTCGGATAATGATTTACGGACACATGCATTGCATTGATACGTGCCTCCCTCTCTCTCTCACGCACATGCACCCTCACAAGTCACAACTCTCCCGAGCCCTCTCGCACCCACCGTCTATCTGCAGGTAGACGTCACACACATATGTGCTCTTTAGACCATACCCTTAGAAATTCAAAAAAACAAAAGACATCGCGCACATTTTATTTTAGCTCACATGTCACACACTTATACTATTACTATTGTGGCGAACGTTCTTTGGGCATAGTATATTGTATTCTCACGAAGAGAAGCGGTGCATGCACGCACTAGTTCTCTCACACCCACTCGCAGGTACACGTAGGAGCACATTTTTTGAAGATGGTACAACAAAATGACTCCACTATATATATATATAAGTAGGAGCTTTAGCACATGCTTTACTAGGGTTCCTCTCGTTCACTCTCTCATGCTCTCTAGATCTAAGCAAGACATAGGTGGCCACACTCTCTCTCTGCTCACGGCTGGTCACAAATCTGGCTGGACAACCTCGACCGGGCCAGGGGTGTAGGTGCATCATTCACGCTGCCGTCAGCAGCGAGGGAGGAGACCAACAGCTACCCGCGCGTCCTGATCGACGGCCATGCGGTTCTCTCCGAGAGAGCACCGGCTCAGGAGGGCCTCCAACCCCTTCTTCCTCCCTGCGGTATTGTGGACAAGATGCGTCCTCCCAACGCCATCTTTGCCACAGGCCGATGACCCACAGGTATATATTCCTTCGAAACCTGCATTGCTCTACTGCCCCAACTCCCCACATGGCTTCGTCTGGATCTTTTTCTACTTCCATCCGTTGTTCCAAAGCCACCTAGACTTTTACTATTATTAGAGGTAAAGCTAGTTCATACCGTCTACTCTAAGAGTTGGTTCAAACAGGGAAGAAAGTGGGAAAGTTGTAGCATGAATCTAGGACTTAGTTCTAAGAGGAAACAGGGGAAAGTAGTAGGTACTGGCTACCCAACCTGTTTCTTGGTTGAAAAGACGAAGAAAGCATGGTGGATGGCGAAGGGCGGGGGGAAGTGGACCTATCTCTTGGTTTAAAAAAGGAAAGAAAGTGACGGGTGTTGGGGGACAACGCAAATGAGAATGAGCAGGTCTAGATTTCCTGTGCTCACATAGGAAAATGTCGCCGAGGAGATAAAAATAGGACAAATGCAGACATGCTGCCTGAGTGTTTGCCGCTCTCGAAAACCACATCTACCTCACCACTTTATGCCCCTTCTGTCCCTACGCCCATATCGCTACCATTAATGTAAAATCACATGAAACATTAAGCAATGCCACCTAATGTCACTATAAGTAATGGTCTAGTGCCGTCGATAAATTGAAGCAATGCCACCACCATTTTTTGAAGTGCTTCCATCTTGCTTTATTTCCCATGAATTGTGTTTTTGTAGTTACACTTAAATCTCACACCGCTAACATTGCTTCATCCCAGTGGAAATGCACATATTTGATTGCACATTTACTGACCATGTGATACTCTCATGACAGTAATACTAATGCTATTGTTCTGCATGTTAATCTAGTGGCAGTGTTGATGTGATGTGATGCTACTTACTTAAGGGAACTTTCATACTATCAATCTAGTGCCAATTATAACACAATAGATGTTGCTGTTAATCATACGCCACTGCAAATATCTGTCACTGTTTAAATAACTGTATTTCGTATTTGTGCAAACAGGGATGTCTGTCTCCATATCGTTTCGGGATGTCTGTCTCTATATCGTTTCTATCCGCGCAATCAAAAGCACACACCTCAGTTTTAGTAGAACTATGCAAAATGAGATGGTTATCCCTCGCTGCCATCATCTAACCACCCGTCTTCCATGTATTCCAACATTGGTAGTAACTAGGTAGAATGACCAAGGCAATCTAAAAGAAGTTGATTTGTACGTTTTACTTCCTGATTGCAGTGTAGGGACGAGTGAAAACAACTGCATCCTAGTCTGGAATGCACTTTCTACCAGTTCATCCATGGACCGAGGACTAGCTGGCACGGCTGCACGGCGGTTTTTTGGACAGGTGCGCGAACAAGAGGCATTGTGGTATGCTTATTTCTGCAAATAGCGGTGCTTAAATTTAGTGGAATGCACATTCAGCAGGTCAGTACACTGCATGGTTCAGTTTAGCATTCCAGCTGAGACCACAATTATAATTGGTTATTCTGGCATGAGAGAACCTAACCCTGGATGTTTGCAACAAAAAAAACCAGAGTGAACTCTAGGAAATTTAAGCCTGCCAGGAGGCCCTTTGCTCAGAGAAGCCTTGCTTGTTTTTGCCTGATTTGTAAACCTTCTCACAACTTTGTCTTTTGCTGTGAACTAGTATATGTTTGTTGTGTTCTATGAATCATTGAGATGTATAAAATTGCTTAACTTATGCTTTTCAAGTTTTTTATGAAGCCGAGTTTAATGTGAGTGTTCCACATGAACGCTGGACTAGCGTGTGAATGTTTGGAATTTACATTGTGGCCTCAATTAACCGCATGAAGCACTGTAACAAGATACATAGTTGCTTATATGTTAGACATCATATTGTTGATTGTTAGCTGGTCAATAGCCTAGTGTTGAAGTGAGCTGAGCCAATGTGCTGTGTTTGGCACAACTTCTTACAAGTGGGGTAGCACCAACATTGTTTACATGTACTTATGTATACGTCGGCGCATAGTTCTCGAATGAATACTCTATTTCATCAAAACATACACTGCTCGTATGATAAACCGTGACAACTTATGTCTTACCATGCCATATTCATGAAAAAACTAGTGAGGACGCATCTGTTTCGGCAACAATTACAATGGTTCTCACATGATTCACGGGCACACAAAAGTAGCAGCAGTTCCCATAGATGGATTCAAACAGAGTACTAGCCCCAGAGGGCTCGATAACAGGCAGGGTTCGTATAATTATACACAATCCAAACTACTGTTAAATACTAGCTGGGGCAACTATTTCATGCCTCGATCTAATTTGGGCTGGACACAATACGGACCTGGCCATGAACATCATCGAGGACGTCTGCAAGAAGCTCAATACTGTGAACCTTCATGAAGACAACCTTGTGGCCTTGCCACTCATAAACTTGTTTGTGGAGGCATGCCACGTCATCTTCCTCTGTAAGCTTGACCAGAACAGTATGCCTCACAACAAAGGAGTAGCTTTGAACTTCTTGTGCTTCAGTACACCCTGGATAACACGCCTAACAACAGTGAGGCTGGAATACAACTCGACATTGGCATACACGCAAATGGCTTCCAGGATCCAACAGCCTAAGAACTCTGTTTTTCTAGTGCGTATATTCAGGTCATCCGCCTCATAGCCAGTGACATGTACAACCACACAATCCTTGTCTGCATCAGGGCTCTAATTGAAACATAAACAAATTCTAAATTACTTTCCGGTATAAGAAACACAAGTTATTTAAACCACTATGTATAGCATGGCATTGAAGCTAATAAAATTTTGAATTATTCATCACCACATACTTAGATGAAAAACCACAATCGAGATCGGCAAAGAAGAAAATCACATTAGGCAGCTTAGCGAGGGGGGGGGACACATCCTCGAAGGGGGAAAACTGCTCCTACGGTGCCACGGGGGCTGTAACCTCAACCGGGGCGTTGACCATCTCAGTAGTGGCCGTGAGTGTATCTGGGGTCGGCTTGGTGGCTGCCTCCATCTTCTTGGAGCTCTCTGTCTCGTGGGGATCAGCCTCCCGGGTCTTCTCAAATATTGGAAGATCTTTGCCTGGTTCTCCTTGGTTCATCATGAAACTGGCGAATACTAGGAGACCACTGAAAGGAAAACATAATCGCAATCACAATGAAACAAAAAAGAGGGTGAGGATCGGTTATTGCTTTGCAAAAGTTCTTTTTTTTTCTGAACAAAAATATACCAACATCATGGATCCGCTTACTTTACCTTCGCTGGGAGAAAAGAACAATGGCAGATGGGAGTGTTGCCTTTCTTGAAGACGGTGAGGGACAAGGGGATTCAGCGAGGAGTGAAATGATGGTTGCTTCGTCTGTCAAACTTAGACTATGAGGTGGTGGGGTTTTGTGATACGACAGCTTGTTAATGCTGCACTATGGCAGGGGTGACTCCCCGCCTGCATACTGCCTTCTAATTTGGTAGATGGCATTTGGGCCCGCGCGCTGCATGGCTCGCATGTCGGTGAACAAAAATATAATGACATTCAGTAGAGGGAGACGTTTCGATGACCTAGGAGGAGCCAGAAGCGGTATTGTATCCACTGTACTAGTAGTAATTGTTTTTCTAGGTAGCTGTAGAGTGTATCCACTGTACTACTAGTAATTGTTTCTCTGGGCCCAAGAAAAAACAGCCCATCCACCCTAGTAAATAGTAAAATCAATTCAAAAGCCCATATATTTACTAAATTAGAGGCGCTACCCACACCCAGCACACCGCCCCCCAAAAAAATCTGGGTGCTCTTCTTCCTCCTCACTCCGACCCACCTCACGTCAGCTCGCTCCACTCGTACCCCCAAATTCCTCACCTCACTCCTACAGAAAACCCCAGCTCCCCTTCTTCCTCACTACTACAGAAAAACCCCAGCTCCCCTTCTTCTTCACTCGCACTACAACTAGGCTCGTCATTCGTTACTCTGCTCAAATCTGTGAGCGTGACGCGATGCCCTCGAGGAAAATGCAGTCGGATGAACCCAGCGCCAAGAAGATGAGGCTCCCGCCAGCGGCGACGCCTGTTGTAGATCCCGTACCTGGAAGCGCAGGGAGAAGCGGCGACCCCGCCCCACTGGATCCCAGGAACCCGTAGAATCTCGGGTGGACCGCATCAGCGATCTCCCGGACACCGTCCTTGGGGAGATCATCTCGCTTCTCCCCACCAAGGATTGCTGCCACACCCAAGTCTTCTCAATTCGGTGGTGCCCTCTCTGGCGCACCGTGCCCCTTAATCTCCACTGTTGTCAGCTATCTCTCTTCAATGATTTTGAAATCCCCAGAGCCATCATCTCCTACCACCAGGGCCCCGTTCAAAGCGTCTGCATCCCGTCATGCTACCTGTGCAAGCATACCATGCCCTGCTCGGTGGACGCCTGGCTGAAATCCCCTGAATTCATAGAACTACAGCTGCTTGAGTTCTACTATTCCCCTGGAAATCATATACCACATACAGAACGCCATGTACTTGTGCCCTCAACACCGATATCCATCTCGTGGTTTTCCTCCTCTCTCCACACCGCCACCTTTGCGCTGTGCTACCTACCAGACAATCTGGTACTAAACCTTCGACTCCCATTTCAAGAAACTTTCACTTGTGTGGGTTCGTATATTGGAGGCCTCATTGCACAACATCATCAATCTAGTTGCCCTGCCCTAGAGTGCTTGCTGCTTGTTTTCATAGTTAGAATCAGTTGTCTCCAAATAAAGTTGCCTAACCTTGTAAGAATTGGAATTTCTTTTGAGGGAAGGCAGCTCATCATCCAAGATGCCACTTCACTTCAAAGGTTGATCCTTGATTCTAGTTATTCACCGTTGCAAATAACCGTCCTCTCTGCGCCTAAAATGGAGACCTTGGGTGTAATACATGATCTCTGTGCTCATTTCAATATGGTGTTTGGCTCCACAGTTCTTCAGGTACTTTATATTATCATCTACACTTGTAACCATAAGCTGAATTTTAAATTTCTGCCCATAAGTTATATATCATCTTGGAGTACACATTTTATACAAATATTATGTTCTATGCTCAATGAAGAGTTTCTCCATGGATGGCCTATCAATGGTGCTGGATTCTGTCAAGATCATATATATCCAAATGAATAGTTTTGATCTGAACAAGATTATTGGCTTGCTGCAATGCTTTCCATGTCTGGAGAAGTTGTATATAAAGATGATAAATTCACGAACATTGGAAGCCCGCATATAGTGTACTAGAATTAACTGTTCAGCTATTGCTCTTTCGACACTCTTTTTTTAGACCTTAACTATTTTCAATCTTCATGTCTATTTAGGCAACAGGACGGGGTAAGAAAGTTATAACCAATCAGTGGATTCGTAAGCATCGGGATTTTCTCACTTCTCATGAGATTCGATTGAAGACAATCATGCTAGAACGATATGTAGCCAACCATGCACACACTAGATTTGTCACATTCTTCCTACTGAATGTGGGGTTACTATTGTCAATCATGCTTAAGTTCATCAGCAGCATGGCTTTGACAGATGGGTATGTCGAAGAGCAAAAAAAGGAGTTTCAGGTGGGCAAAAGAGCTTGTGAACGTGCCGGGATGTTTGTTCTATGGACCTGACCGATCCATTTGACTGTGACTGCCGAAAACAATGCTGGAGTTAGATGTTATTGCCCTTTTCAACCTAGGTTTTGTGTAAACCTGATGAACAATTAACCCTCGTGCTTTTTGTACAGTTTGTAAGCTGGAGTTAGATGTTCTTGCCCTTTTCAACTCGGCTGTGACTGTCATATTTTCTTTGAAACAATGCAAATGGCTTGCCATTCGTTTAATTTAGAGTGAAATTTTGTAACAAATCCCAACCAAGGGAAATAACATCACTCTCGCCGGCTGCTTGAGCTCACTGTGCATTACAGAAGCCAAGTGATTAGCCCCCACCAGCACCCACAAACTTATTTCGAACTAGCACATCAAATGGGCTGTAAATTTTCATAGGAAAGGCTGCATGACCGTGACAGATTGGGATTCTGACATTTGGGACCCGCGAGGAAATAGCCTATCCAAGGTGGTGTCGACTTACTAGCCAGTCAACAAACAATTCTTCCTACCAGCCGTTGGATTGACATCCAACATCTGTCGTGTATCTTCGATCTCTTGTGTTCTACTTCCTCTAGCCGCCCAAACCAAACCACCCTGTCGGCTCCGCCTGCACCCGTCTCATGGCTGGCTGTGCCTCCGCCGCCCTACCGTACCCTCCAACATTGGCCAGTCCATCCCTCTATTCTCCCACACGTCCTGTTATTCTTCGGCGACGTCAGCCCCAACATGCACCTGCAGCCGAACCAGTCAACCCCCGTACTCCCCTCCGCCTGCGACTGGACCGACGCATCTTCCACGGCTCCTGTTCATTTCGTCCGAGGCCTCGCCGGCGTTCTCCTCCTTGGTTCGCTCGCCATGCACGGTGTGCCGCCCTCTTGCATTGTCAACGTCGTCAAAAACCGAGAGGAACAAGGAGATGACTGTACGTGGAAAGGATGTCAATAGGGACCCACCAGCTTCATGGCAGTACGCAAGCAAGTGCCTCTATATTACAAGCCCAAACATATGATTCCTCCTAATGGTTGGACATCTGGGGCTCACGCCATTGTCAACGTAGTCAATAAATGATAGGATTACACTACGAGCGGCTGACACCAGGGACCCATCAGGTCGCACAATTTTTTTGTTGAGGAACAAGAAGTTGTTATTTATACTAGTTTTAGTGACGGATCAGGGTAACAACGGGGCTGTGCGGGGGCTGTGGCCTGTCTTGCCAGGGTATTATTTATGTCTACCACATCATGAGCCCAATTGTGTTTTTTTCTTGCTGATAATGGCTAGCCCAGTTCTATTTCTTAAAGAAATACCCAAACGAGGCCTACTTGCTTTATCAGCCCTGCTGGGCTGCAAATCTTTCAAGACGAGGAGAGTTTCATTCGGTTTGCCCAGAAATTGGCTGTACATTTTTAAAACACATCAAACCGGGAATTAGTTTCATTTTTTTTCATTACAATATTTAAAATTCCATTGATTTTTATGCGTGGAGAATTATTTGGATTTTATATTTATATAAATTATTTTTCAAAATAGTTTGAACGTGAACCGATATTTCAGGATTAAAAACAGTTAATCGCATCGAGATATGCAAAATTTCGTATACTTTTTAACCATGGCCACAATATGGGGTGTAATGCTAACGAAAAGAAGATGGGCTCCAAAAAAATTCTTAAGAATTAGCAAATGGGCTGTACATTATTAGAAATAATGGCAGATGGGCTATATGATGTTTTCCACATATTTGAGGTTGTCTTGTGCGCCTACTACAGTTTGACACGTATGCTTTCCTAAAAAAAGGTTGATGCACACGCAATACCATGTCAACTTAGTCAACACACGAGAGCAGTGACTGTTGGATGTCCATCCAACGACTGTCGTGCTTCTTCAATCTCTGCTCTTCCTGCTCCAGCTGCTCAAACAAGCACCGGCGGGACTGCCTGCTCCCTTCTCCCGTGGTCGGCTATGCTGCCGCGCAGCCCTCACGGCCCCACCGTACTTCCATCGCTGGCCTAGCAGCCCTCTACTCACCCACATATGTTGTTATTCTTTGGGGATGGCAGACGAACCACTAAACCCTTGTACTCCCCTCCGCGTGGGAAACAACTGCCGAGTCTTCCCTGGCTCCGTGTCATTCCCTTCTAGGCCTCGCTGTTGTCCATCGCCCTGGTGCTCTCGGCGCGGCCTGGTCAACGTGGTCAATGAACGACATCCATCGGAAGTGCACTGTACATGGAGAGACTGACAGCTAGGACCCACTGGAAGGGCTTCTGTATTTCGTGAAAAAATGTTCCCTCCGCTGAAAGGTCGGACCCACTAGCTATATCTTCACACGCAAGGAAGTGCCTCCTTATTACGCACAAAAAAATGAATCCCCCCTACTAGCTGGGACCCACCATAGTGGGAGGCTGACTTGTGGGCCTACAAAGTTTACGGGGACGGAGGGCTTTGTCAACTTAGTCAATATGAACGATTCTAGCTCCAGTGACCATACGATGTCCATCCAACGGCCATAGTGCTTCTTCAACTCTGGTCTTCTTGCTCCAGCCGCCCAAAGTAGCGCCGGTCTTGCCGCCTGCTCCTGCCTCCCGTGATCGGCTGTGCTGCCGCGGAGGCCTCACCGCCCCTACTACTCCCACCGCTGGCCAGGCCATCCATCCACTCACCCACACCCCCTTTTATTCTGCAGCGACGATAGCCTCAAACCGCAGTCGAAAACCAGTGAACCCTCGTACTCCTCTCCGCGTGGGCATCCACTACCGCGCCTTCCCCGGCTCCGCGTCTTCCCCTTCCTAGGCCTCACCGTCATCCACCACCATGGTGCTCTCGGAGCAGCATGGTCAATGTGGTCAATGACCGACTTCCATCGAAAGAGTACTGTTCATGGAGAGGCTGACAGCTGGGTCCACAGCAGCCGCAAGGAAGTGCCTCCTTATTACACGCAAAAAAGTTCCCGCCTGACTGCTCGGACCCACCGGACGGGCCACCGTATTTCGCAAAAAAACATTCCCCCCGCTGTTAGCTCGGACCCACCGGAAGTGCCTCCTTATTACGCACAAAAAAAATGAACACTCCCCGTGCTAGCTGGGACCCACCTTGGTGGGAGGCTGACTTGTGGGCCTACTAAGTTGACGGGGGCGGAGGGCTTTGTCTACTTAGTCAATATGAACGATTCTAGCTCAAGTGACCGTACGATGTCCATCCAACGGCCGCTGTGCTTCTTCAACCTCTGGTCGTCTTGCTCCAGCCGCCCAAAGAAGCGCCGCTCATGCCGCATGCTCCTACCTCCCGTGGCCGGCTGTGCTGCCGCGGAGGCCTCACAGCCCCCTACTAATCCCACCGTTCGCCAGGCCCTGCGGCGACGGCAGCCTCACACCGTAGCCGAACCAGTGAACCCTCGTACTCCTCTTCATGCGGGCTTCCACTTCCGCGTCTTCCTCAGCTCTGTGTCGTCCCCTTCCTAGGCCTCGCCGTCGTCCATTGCCCTGGTGCTCTTGGCACGGCGTGGTCAACATGGTCAAGGAACGACTTCCATCGGAAGAGTACTGTACATGGAGAGGCTGACAACTGGGTCCACGACGGCCGCAAGGAAGTGCCTCCTTATTACGCGCAAAATAATTATTCCTCCACCTGACAGCAGGGAACCACCGGACGGCCCACCATATTTCGTGAAAAAAACGTTTCCCCCATGACTGCTGGGACCCACCAGCTACATCTTCGCACGCAAGGAAGTGCGTCCGGGAAAAAAACGATTCACTCCCCTGACTGTTGGGACCCACCAGCTACATCTTCGAACGCAAGGAAGTGCGTGAAAGTCGAGACCCACCTGGTCGAAGTGTATGTAGCGTTTTCATTCTAGTCGTGAACGTGTACGTACATACTGGTCGATGTAGACGCGCACTTGTCGTACTAGAGGCTCGCACGTAGCATGTACACGTACGTACAGTGGCCAAGGTGCAAGAAAGTAAATACGACTACGTATGTACATACGGGCGGGGTCTCGAACGCCTACTCGCGCATACGTATGGTCAGGGCTCGTGTACATGGCTGAGTCAGGACGGAGAAACTACGTCATCGTCGTGTTCATGGGGAGGCAATGGAATGTGTCGTGTTCATCGGGAGGCAATGGAACGCGTGGGAGCCAACCGGCTTGGACGGAACAACCAATGGAAACGAGGCCTGGTGTATTGTGGAATGGAGGAAACGGCCTTGTGGTCGACCGACCACGTTCAAAACGGGATCATGTTTATCGGGAGGATTCTGGCATACCACAAAACGGAGGAAACGGACTTCTGTTGGACCTCCTACGGTCGAAACGGGGTCCTGTTGATCGGGAGGGGTGTGGCGTACTGCAAAACGGAGGAAACGGACTTGTGTTGGAGTGCTACGGTCGAAACGGGGGTCCTGTCCATTGGGAGGGGTGTGGCATGCCGCAAAACGGGACTCCACAGGATATAGTTCATCTTCACCGTCGACCTCCTCCAGCCTCCATGTGCTACTATTCATCCACCGTCGACCTCCTCCAGCCTCCACTTGCGAGTGTTCATCCACGGGCTCCTGTTCATCCACCCTCCACCGTGCGCTACTCAACGGGCTACTGTTCAACCAGCCCTCTCCACATGCTACTGTTCAACCACCCCTCCACGGGCTACTGTTCAACCAGCCCTCCACGGGGTCGTCCTATTCATCCAGCCCTCCACGGGGTCCTATTCATCCAGCCCCAACTGACTCTATCGACCAGGGTCCTGTCATCCAGAGGCAACACCACGGGGTTTTGTTCATCCACCCCCACCGGCAACTGTTCATCCAACCCCCCCCCCCCCCAACAACGCTCACTGTTCATTCAAACCCCTCTAGCAACGCTCACTGTTCATCTAGAGGCAGCATCAATTGGCTTCAGTTAGCAGCAGTAGCAAAGGAATCGCTCGATCGCTCGGGTTCAGTAATGCGTTGCCTGCAGTGCAATCGCTCAGGTTTAGTTAGGCGATGCCTCACTCGGGTTCAGTTAGAGACCAACGACTCGCACCCACGCGCACATGGTACCAGAGAAACACACATCGCTCGGCCCCCGACCACCCACCGTAACAGGGAACTCCCCGATATTTTCCTCGCCCTCGCTTCTACTACGGTTTTTTCCGACGGCCCAAAGAATGTCATGCAGCTGCATCTCTGGCCCGCCCAGGACGAAAAGCCCATTTTCTGTCATGATTTTTTGTCATACAAGTAGGAGCCCAACACATCTATGAAGATACCGGGTTTTGTCAGAATTATTGTCATAGAAGTGTCATAAGTATGGTAGAAAAAAATTTCGTTCGGCCCAAAATGTAACAGATGTGTCTTTTTTTTGTAGTGATCAGAACTGGCTTTACCTTCTTCTATGAGCTACCTTATGATTATCACCAGTCTGTCCGGTGCTTCATCACCATGAATGTTGTGCGCCCTTGCAAACCCACCCATGACCGCATCATGATTAAGGACTGCACGGTGTCAGTGCTCGGGTCCATCCCTGCAGCGTTGCTAAACCTAAGTGGTTGACCTCTGGCTTGTGGGCCAGCTCCCGTGCATGTCACCTCCCATTGTCATTGGTGCCTTGTTCTCGCATGAGCTAATAGAGGGCAGATAAGTTAGGGCGCGCGAATCGGTGCCTTGCCGCCGCGGGAGCCGTGCGCCGGTTGTCTTTCTTTAGGACTTTCGCATGAGAAGATTGGGCACAGCGCCTGTGCTCGGTTCCATCCCTGTAGCGTCGACAAACCCAATGGCTGAGCTTTTTCTGGCGGGCCGGCCCCATTCACGTCACCTCCTGGGGTCATTGGTATTTGGCTTTCTCATGCAATAACGTGAGGAGATTTACTCGGCGCAGATTGCCTAACCATCTCGCAGGACTATCACAAGTGTTCTGAATGAAATTCAGGTGCATCCCGCCTTGAGGAGAGGCCTCATGAGTCCCGCACTGGCTCACGAGTGCCCATACACACCTCTAGCCCTCCCATGCAAGCCAGGTGTCAGGGCGGGGCTGTACACGCCCCGGGGTCTCCCCTCAGAGGGAGCCCCTACCCACGTACCAGTGGAAGCACAATTCTCCGTCTTGGCAGTTAACATGGTCGAGGAGCGGCTATGCCCATGCAAGAGCGGAAGCGCCATGCTCCGCGCTGGTGATAACAACTGAGGGTAGCCTCATGACTGCATTAACCTGAGGTGAGCTGCCAGGCTCGGTGTTCAGCCTCACCGTGCTGCTTTCCCTTGGGGAGAGTCACACGAGGGGGCTAGGCATGGGGGCTAAGCTCAGGTCATGCCTGGTGTACGCCACCTTGCCAGATCCCTTGGACCTATTCTTCGTGCGCCTCTCCCGAGCGAGAGCTCGGCAAGGAAAGATATGGAGGTCTGTTCGTACGTCAAGGGGGAATCCTGAGCATCGCGACTCAGGAGCCTAACTGGTCACGTAGCCCCTCACCCCTTGGTCTCGTCCTGGTGATCCGGACAATCCAACGGCGGCTGAGGTATGCGCGGGTCCGGGCCCTACCAACGCAGAATTCTAAGACCTACTCTCGCATCTCCTTCCCAAGACCTGTTCGTACGTCAAGGTGGACTCCTGAGCATCGCCACTCAGGATCCTAACTGGTCACGTAGCCCTCACCCCTTGGTCCCGCCCTGGTGATCTGGACGGCCTAACGGCGGCTGAGGTATGCACGGGGCCGGGCCCTGCCGATGCAGAGCACTAAACCAAACAAAAAGGAAATCACAGAATCCTAGCAAATTATTACAAAACATACTGTCTCTTAAAAAGTACCAAGCATAAGTTCTTACGCCTCCACGAGGCACGATACATGTTGTAGGACATAGAAAGGGGGAAGCGCCGCCATCGAGCCTCTTCTTCAGCCTTGGGCGCCACCGTTGCCCGCCTGGGGAGTCCTGTCGTCGACAACGTCGCTGCCATCCATGCCATCGCCGCGGGGCGACGGCGAGGAACTTCCACAGCAGGGCCTCCACAAAATCCTTCACGGCCTCGGCAATAGCGGTGTAGAGCTCCGGGTCCACGGGCTCAAGCAAGGCACCAAGGTCGAAGCTGGGGTCCCCAAGATAGAGGTGGCTGAAGATGACTGTCGCGGCCGAGGTAGAAAGCGCTCGGGCCTCTCCCTCCACCATGGGGCCTACTACGACGATGATGCCCTCGAGCGCCGCGACAAGCTTGAGGATCAGCCCGGCGGAGCCTTCCCCCGGAGTCACCAGCGGCTTCTTGTACCCGCTCCTGTAGAGATCCTGGAGTGCCTTGTGGGACCTCAGATCGAGCGAGTCGAAAGCGACACGCCCCGCGGCGGCCACCTCCTTAGCAGCGCAAGGAGCTTCTCCCTACTGTCCAGCCAGGCCTTGTCCTCAGAGATGAGCTTGGCATGGGACACCTGGGCCTCCTCTACCTCCTCCTTTAGCTTCTCCAGGCAACCGCGCTCTCTGGCATGTTCCCTAGAAGCCTGCTCCAGCTCAGCGTCACGGTCGGCCATTGCAGCTTCCCGGGCCTTCATCGTTTCCTCCTGCTCCTCGAGCTGGCGGGTGCGGGTGGCCTGCTCATCGCGGAAGGCTTTCAGCTTAGCCTTCGCCGCGTGGCAGCGATCCTCGGCGGCCTTTGCATCCTTCAATACCATGTCGCGGCGGCTGCGGCTACACCGGCCACATTTTGGCCCTCCTCCACAGCCGCCTCGGCCTAGCCCCAAGCTGCCCTGGCGGACGAGTCCGCCTGGAGCCACCCCGAGACCAGCCCCAGGTGCCCCGACGCCCTGCGGCCGTCGGGGTAAGGAAGATCGTGCCGGAGCCAGTCCAACAGGGAGAAGGCCTCCTCCAGGGCACCGGGCGCGGCAGAAGAACCATGGCCCGCTGGCGTGATGGTGGGGGGAGGAGATGTTGCTGGCTCCAAGACTGGCGAAGCAGCAGCAGCAAGGATGGCCGAGGGCTCCGGGGCCCTCGGGTCGTCTGCAGGTGTGCTGAAGGCGAGCACCTCCAGAGTTGGCTTGGCTGCACGGGGAGCCTTCTCCTAAGGCTGGGCCCCCGAGTCTCAAAAGGACAACCCTGCACCAGGAGGATGTGAGGCGGCCTCCCCTTTCCGCACCGGGGTCTCCGAGGCCTCAGCAGGCCGCTTGTCCTCGGAGGCCCCATCGTCCTCCTTCTTCCTCTCCATTGCTGACACCAGCCTGGCCATCAAGAAGAAAATGTTGGGTGTTGCGCCAAGAGCAAAGAATAAGGGCAATGTGATACACTTACTGGTCCTCGGTGATGTAGTCCCTCTTCCTTCCTAGAAGGGCAACGCCACCAGGCTTCCTAGGCACGGGTGCTGCCTCGCTCTCAGCGGTGGACGAGCGTGCGGTGGCCGAACCTGTGGCGGCCAGTGGCAGGATGGAGGCATTGCCCCAAGGAAGCAACGCCGACCTGTCCTTCTTTGGGTTCCCCTGTATCAGCATCTTCTGGGGGTACCCTCGGACCTCTTGGTGACCTCGGCGGAGAGCGGCGACTCCCTGACTGGGTGCTCGCCAGCATCGTCATCATCAGAGAATGCACGGAGGAGCTTGCTCTGCCGTGGGGAAGAGGTCTCCGCCACCTCCTCGAAAGTCACCTCTAAGTCCGCCTTCTCCTCCTCCTCCGACTCGCTGGAGGATACCGGCACCGGAGAGCCCAGGGGCTCGGAAGGCTTCAGCGGCACGAGCCCCTGCTCATTGAAGACAGACATGGTGGCGGCCACCTTCTCCCCATCCTTGCGGTGGTACAATGAGAGATGGGCTTCTAGGGGGCCACCTTGGTCCTTCGTGAGCAAGGAGCGCACGACCTTGCTCAGCTACTCGTCAGACAAGGCGTTCAGGCGCAACTGGAGGTCGTCTTCCGCACCCTTGAAGCTCCACAGGGGCGCGAGTGCGCCTGGAGTGGAGCCAAGCACCGCGTCAGGAATTACTTGATGATCATGGCCCCCCATCCGCTGCTTCGCCTCCAGGTTAGCCATCATCTGCTCCAGCAACCGCTCTGCCTGGGGGTTATTGAGCTTCTCGTGAGACCAATGGTCCAGCTTCACCGGGAAGGTGGTCGGCAGCTCCAGCCGAGCGTGGGAGCGCTTGGTGTCCATGAAGATCCACTTGTGCAGGAAGTCCTCCACCTTCTTCCCAGCCCTTGAGATCGCGTTGCTGCCATGAGCCGCGATGAAGCTGGCGCACCCAGAGCACTGGCCGCTGCTTTTCCGGAGGTAGAAGAAGTGGTGGAACAGCACAACAGAGGGCATTACCCCCACAAATGCCTCGCAGTAGAAGGCGAAGATCGATAGGAGGAGGATGGATTTGGGGTTAAGATGGAGGGCGTGGAGCCCGTAATGGCTGAGGATGGCATAGAAGAAACTGTCGAAGGGGGCAACCAGCAGAGCAAAAATGCTGTGCAGGAAGAAGGGTTAAAAGGTGTCACCCAAGGCCTCCGGCTTGGCGGAGCCGACCCAGAGCGCCATCTCTCCCCCTCATTGCCACTGCACATTGCCAGCGGGAGCATGGTGACGAGGTGCTTCTCCTTGGCAATGGTGGATGTGCTCATGGCCGGCTCGAACTAGTTAGCCAAGCACACTGCTGAGGCTGATGACTTCGCCTTGTCGGTGGCCATCGGTGGCGAGCTCGGGGGAAGGATTCAGTAGATCTGGAGGTGCTATGAGTAGAGGGAGAAGGGGATCTGGACCAAGACGAAGGAAAGGCAATGAAAGCTCAGCAGCAGGTGCCAGCCTTTTTGTCAGCCGGGGACAGTTGCTGAGGCCGCATGGGGAAGTAGAGATACCCATGTCCCATCAAGCTCCACGTGTCGACCGAGGCCGTAGGAGGTTAGGGCCTGTGGTGCTCCGCACTTGCCTTTTGGCTTTGCCTCAAAGCCATGTTCGAGCATGCCTTGGGCCCGGGGGCTACTGTCGGTGTTCTGGGAACGGGGGTACCCAGACTTCCCTGCCTGCGGCCCACGGCGTGGCTCCACCAATGGCCTGGTACAGACCACCTTTAGCATGAACAACTCAAGACCCTCGTGAGGGACCACGCCTCGCAAGGCAGACGACACCAAGACCTCCAGAAGGATCTGCCTCCTCAGGCTGGCTCTAGAGGAGCGGAGATTTTTATGCAAGGCTCACCCGTGAGGCTCGGATGACGTGAGCCATGACGACCAAGGCTAGGCGGGCGCCAGTGGGCGTGGGACAACAGTTTCCTCTTTGCTGCTAAGGAGGCAAGCGTAGGCGTGGAGTCCCGAGGAATCATCCAAAGGTTTCCATTCCCGTGCAACAAGACCAAGACCGCCAGCACGGCAGGACGGAGGTCATCACCGAGCCCACCACGGCGTCACGACCAGAGGCTTTTGCAGACGAAGACTACTTTTGTCAGGATAACATGTACTAGTTTTCTCCATTAGAATTTGGCCATTGTAGGATCCCTTACCGCCTTCATTTGGGAAGAGAACCAAGGCCACTATAAATAGGACCTAGCCACCACCATAGAAGGGGATCCGAATCCTGAAGATCGTCCTCTCCACAACCAACTCATGAACACACCTCCCGAGGTTGTTCTCCCACTGTACTAGTTCATCCTCAGCACCTTAAGGCGAATCCACCACAAAGCAGGAGTAGGGTTTTACACCGCAAGGTGGCCCGAACCTGGGTAAACTGTCATGTCCCATTTTCCTTCCCATTCATCGAGCTAGGACGTGAGACTGGCGAGTAGGTAGACTAGGGAGGTTGAGTTCTTCACATGCACCCCAGAGTTCAAACCTCTCAAGGGTCTGCGGAGCCCTGAATCCAACAAGTTTGCCTTAAGAAGGCTAGCACAAAATAGTGACACTGATCGAAAAGGCTAAGGCCTCCTGCCTGGGAGCCTCCTAACTACTCCTGGTTGTCGACGGTCTCCACATCTGGCTCTGTCAAGGTAGTAGTAGTAGTCGGCAGCGATTTCATCTGGCTCCTCGGATCACTCATCTGATAGCATCTAATGGGTATGGGAGGGAGGAGATGTAGCGAAGCAACCTTGAGTACTCATTTGAAGTACTCGCATGACTTACATCAAACCTAAACTAAGTATGCACTAGTATCAAAGGAATGGGTTGTATCTATGGACTGAACTAAAGAATGCCATAAGAGAAGAGAAAAAGCCTAGCCTATCAAATACTAGCATCTTCAAGCATCTTGCAGCATTAGAAGAGATAAGGGTAACATATTATAATAGTAGTAAGTATGTTGTAACATTGCCCAGATATCACTTCCTCGACTTCCTGCAAGAAGCCAATCCCGGAGGCATCATATCCATTACATGCATCAGCATCCAATTCTAGTTGTATCGATCAAGATACAACTCTTAGCGTCTGTTACCGCGCGGCTATTCAAATAGATATACTTCTATCACGCCCAATATGCGACCCTATCCTAAAGGAACTCGAAGGTCCCACTAAGGATAGAAGCGCATATTGGAGACGCTTTTGCAAGGTGTATATCATTACATCGTACCATTACATAATAGTTGGGGATACATACAAGAGGCAAACAATGCCACACGAATACAACATCATCATACATCCACACAAAAACACACCTAGAAACTCAAACGACATCCACCCTGCTAGCCCAGGCTGCTGACCTGGAACCTATCCCCTGATCGAAGAAGAAGCAAAAGAAGAACTCAACGCAAGCAAGCATTGCTCTCGCGTCATGATCATCGCATAACCTGTACCTGCAACTGTTGTTGTAGTAATCTGTGAGCCACGAGGACTCAGCAATCCCATTACTATGGGTATCAAGACTAGCAAAGCTTAATGGGAAAGGAAGGGGTAAAGTGGTGAGGTTGCAGCAGCGACTAAGCATATATGGTGGCTAACTTATGCAAATAAGAGCGAGAAGAGAAGCAAATAGAATGGTCGTGAAGCTAGCAACGATCAAGAAGTGATCCTGAACTCCTACTTACGTCAAACATAACCCAAAACCGTGCTCACTTCCCAGACTCCGCCGAAAAGAGACCATCACGGCTACACACGCGGTTGATGCATTTTAATTCGAATCTGGTGTCAAGTTATCTACAACCAGACATTAACAAATTCCCATCTGCCACATAACCACGGTCACAGCTCTCGAAAGTTTATACCCTGCAGGGGTCTCCCAACTTAGCCCATCACAAGCTCTCATGGTCAACGAAGGATATTCCTTCTCCCAGGAAGACCCGATTAGTCTCGGAATCCCGGTTTACAAGATATTTCGACAATGGTAAAACAAGACCAGCAAAGCCGCCTGATGTGCCGACAAATCCCGATAGGAGTCGCACGTATCTCGTTCTCATGGCACACCGGATGAGCCAGACGTTGGGTTGGCATAGACCCTGGTTGCCCAGGGGCGCCGGACATCGCTCGGTTTGGACCAGCACCCGGAGGAGCACTGGCCCGGGGGGGGGGGGGGCGGTAAAATAAAGATGACCCTTGGGCTCCGAAAACCCAAGGGAAAAAGGCTTAGGTGAGGCAACTGGTAAAACCAAGGTTGGGCTTTGCTGGAGGAGTTTTATTCAAAGCGAACTGTCAAGGGGGTCCCATAAATCACCCAACCGCGTAAGGAACACAAAATCAAGGAATATAACACCGGTATGACGGAAACTAGTGCGGCAAGAGTGGAACAAAACACCAGGCATAAGGCCGAGCCTTCCACCCTTTACCAAGTATATAGGTGCATTAATTAAATAAGAGATATTGTGATATCCCAACATAATCCTGTCCAGCTTGGAGCAATTTTCAACTTCACCTGCAACTAACAACACTATAAGAGGGGCTGAGCAAAGCGGTAACATAGCCAAGCAACGGTTTGCTAGGAACGGTGAAAAAGGTTAGAGGATGACAAGGCAATTTGGGAGGCTTGGTCAACAAGTGATAGGTAACACAACATAGCAATAGAATGAAGCAACTAGCATAGCAATGATAGTAGAGAGATCCAGGGTGACGGTCATCTTGCCTGAAATCCCGCTAGGAAGAAGAACGAGTCCATGAAGAAGATGAAGCCACGAAGACGAACCAACAGTAGATGAACGAATCGTCACGATCGCAACAAAACAGGAACTAACGAGAAGGAGCACAACCGGAAAGAAGCAAACAACAAGGTAAACACACAAGCATAAACATGACATGATGCACAATCAAGTATGATCCATGACAAGGTTAAATGTTGTTAACATGGCAAGAGGTGAAGCATATGCAAACTACCTATTTAGGCAATTTTAAATGAGGCCGGAAACAACAAACAAAATTCTGGAAAATCCACATATGCAATATTCGAATTTGGTACTGTTCTGCCATAAACCATATTTTAAGGTTGTTAAACAGGAAAATAAAGTGGACCATGTTATTCTATGCATTTTTCTGCCCCATTTACATATAAAGTTTATTTCATTCGGAGCTACGGTTATTTAGTTATGAAATAAATCATTTTAACATGGAATTTAGGGAAATTAAATACAAACATCATTTTAAACATTTTTAACATAGATGAAAGTAGCAGATTATGAAGCTAGATGAAAAACTAAGCATTTTTCATATTTAGTTTATTTAAATCTGATGCATGGGTTGTGAATTATTATATGCATGAAGTTAGAGGGATTTTCTGTAAATCTGTAAACTCTGGAATAATTAGGAAAATCATCCTGGCAAGAAAAGAAACACACAACGGGCCGAATCTGCAATCGGGCCAACAGGAACAGGCGCTAGGGGAGGCAGCTAACCATGGGAGGCAGAGGAGGCTGGCCTTGGCGCGGTGATGTGGCCCACAAGCAGGCGCAGCAGGGGAGGTCGCTAGGCCCTAGGCGTCGCGGTCAACGGGAGCGGGCGGTGCTGCGAGCGATTTCTCCTGCTCGAAGAAGAAGCAGGGGAGGCAGCGGCGCAGTGCAGAGGCTCGGCGGCAGCGGGACTTGGGTGGCCCGGCGAGGGAACGGGATTAGGACGGCGAGATCCGACGGAGGGGCCGGATCTAGGGCGCGGAGGCGAGGATCCACGGCGGCTACAAGCTTGCCGGCGTCAGGGACGAGCGCAACTCCTCGGGGCTTCCTGCGAGACGAGAGAGGGATTTAAGAGACAGAAAGAAAGGCAGGAGAAGGAAGGGAAGGGACGGCACGGGGCTCATCTGCGGCGTTCGGAGCTGCTGGTGGACGAGGTTGGAGCGGGAGGCAGAAGCGACAAGGCAGGGATCGAGGGGATCCACAGGAGGACAAGCTCGGGAGGCAGCTCGTGTCCCTGGGGCAGGAGGCTTGGCGCAGGATCCTGGTTTGGTCAGCCGGCGGCGGGGCTGCAGTTGCTGTTCGCCGGTTGCTCGGTGTTGCTGCTGGACTACGATGAGGAGGCAGTGGGGCTCGGGCAGAGGCAGGGTCTCCTGGACGCACACGGGAGCAGCGGCAGTCGGGCACAAGGTGCTCGGGGAGGGATCGAGCGGAGTCGCTCGGAGCCTCGGTTACGGGATTGGGTGGATCGAGGGGAGGAGGTGGTTGGCTGGTTGGGTGAATCGAGGGGATCGGGAGGGATCCCAAGTGAGAAGGTGGTCGCGCTAGGGTAGGATCCCTAGAAATGAGGTGGTTTGTCTAGATAGGGGTTGGTCTATATAGCAAAGTGAGTCTAGGTTTGGACCCTTTGATTTACATCAGAGGGTCGAGATAAAAAAAGGTTAAGAGAGATCAAATAATAAACCAGAAATATTAGAAGGATGTTTGCAAGATGATCCGAATCCAACGATGATGATTGAGCGCGCGAGGGTTCGACAAAAGGACATGGAGGCAGGGGGTTTGATGGGCTCAGAGAAGAGAGAGAAGAGAGCCGCAACTACGAGGGGATGCAAGTTTTATGAAAACAAAGATGCAATGCGCATGATGCGATGATGAAATGCAACAAACAAATAAATAATAGAGCTAACACGCAAAACATGGAAGGAATCTGGAGCGCCGGTCTCGGGGCGTTACAACTTCCCTGCAGGGGTGCACCAACTTACCCAACACGCTTGATTAACTCCGGTCGGACACACCATCATGTCATGACCGGCCTCGGCTGATCGACAGACCATAGTCCTACTAATACGGGGCTAACCCGGTGTAGGCCAATCTTTCATGATTGGAGTGGGTTCCCTCGAAGAACGCGAAGAACACGGGGAAGAACAAAAAGAAATCACAAGGGAAAACACTCAAGAACAAGTCCAATCACACATCCACTAGACAATCAAACACACATGATCACAAGGTACATGAACAACAAAGGGAAAGATACAAGCTAGAGTTCATCTCCAAGAGGAGGTCTTGATGGGGGGTCCTCCCGTGAGGGGGTCTTGATGATATCCCGCAGGATCTTCTCCTAGATGGGGGTCTTGGCCTCCAATGGAGTAGTGGTCTCTCTCTATCAAGAGGAGGAGTGGTACTAGCAAAGCTCACATACAAATGAGCTATCACTCTGCTAACCCTAGAAAGGAGGTGGATGTGTTCTATTTATAGTCTTAGCCACGAAGGGGTAAGTGGGAGAGCGATACAAGGCCCAAGGCTCGCAATTGCGCACTGGCAGGTACCGGACGACCGGCGGGGGTCTGATACGTCTCCAACGTATATATAATTTTTGATTATTCCATCTTGTTCTATTATCAATCTTGGATGTTTTATAATCATCATATAGTCATTTTATATCATTTTCTGGTGGCATAGTGCCAAGTGCCAGTTGTTGTTTTCTGCATGTTTTTTACATAGCAGGAAATCAATATCAGATGGAGTCCAAATGCCATGCCAATTTATGATGATATTTTATGGACCATAAGGAAGAAGTTGGGCCCGGGTTGCACCCGGGGGGTGTCCCGAGGAGGGGACAACCCACCAGGGCACGCCAGGAGGCCCAGGTGTGCCCTAGTGGGTTGTGCGCACCTCGGGTGCCCCCAGACCGACTCTTTGCTCTATAGATACCCCAATATTCCAGAAACCCTATAGGAGTCGACGAAATATTCATCCAGCCACCGCAGAGGCTAGAACCACCAGAACCAATCTAAACACCATCACAGAGGGGTTCACCACTTCCATTGGTGCCTCTCTGATGATGCGTGAGTAGTTCTTTGTAGACCTTCGGGTCCGTAGTTAGTAGCTAGATGGCTTACTCTCTCTCTCTTGATTATCAATACAATGGTTGTTGGAAATATGCCCTAGAGGCAATAATAAAAGGATTATTATTATATTTCCTTGTTCATGATAATTGTCTTTTATTCATGCTATAACTGTAATATCCGGACATCGTAATACACGTGTGAATACATAGACCTCAATACGTCCCTAGTAAGCCTCTAGTTGACTAGCTCATTGGTTAACAGATAGTTATGGTTTCCTAACTATGGACATTAGATGTCGTTGACAACGGGATCACATCGTTAGGAGAATGATGTGATGGACAAGACCCAATTCTAAGCATAGCACAAGATCATGTAGTTCATTTTGCTAGAGCTTTTCCAGTGTCAAGTATCCCCACCTTAGAGCATGAGATCGTGTAACTCCCGGATACCGTAGGAGTGCTTTGGGTGTACCAAACGTCACAACGTAACTGGGTGACTATAAAGGTGCACTACAGGTATCTCCGAAAGTGTCTGTTGGGTTGACACGGATCGAGACTGGGATTTGTCACTCCGTATGACGGAGAGGTATCTCTGGGCCCACTCGGTAATGCATCATCATAATGAGCTCAAAGTGACCAAGTGTTTGGTCACGGGATCATGCATTACGGTACGAGTAAAGTGACTTGCCGGTAATGAGACTGAACGAGGTATTGGGATACTGACGATCGAGTCTCGGGCTTGTAACGTACCGATTGACAAAGGGAATTGTATACAGGGTTGTTCGAATCCTCGACATCGTGGTTCATCCGATGAGATAATCGAGGAGCATGTGGGAGCGAACATGGGTATCCAGATCCCGCTGTTGGTTATTGCCCGAGCGTCGTCTCGGTCATGTCTGCATGTCTCCCGAACCCATAGGGTCTACACACTTAAGGTTCGGTGACGCTAGGGTTGTATGAATATGAGTATGCAGTATACCGAATGTTGTTCGGAGTCCCGGATGAGATCCCGGACGTCACGAGGAATTTCGGAATGGTCCAGAGGTAAAGAATTATATATAGGAAGTGGTATTTCGGCCATCGGGAAAGTTTGGGGTCACCCGGTATTGTACCGGGACCACCGAAAGGGTCCCGGGGGTCCACCGGGTGGGGCCACCCATCCCGGAGGGCCCCATGGGCTGAACTGGGAGGGGAACCAGCCAATAGTGGGCTGGTGCGCCCCCTAGGCCCACCCCCTGCTCCTAGGGTTGAAACCCTAGGGTGGGGGGGCGCACCACATGCCTTGGGGGGCACTCCACCCCCCCTGGCCGCCGCCCCCTTGGGAGATTGGATCTCCCAGGGCCGGCGCCCCCCCTGGGGGCCTATATAAAGGGAGGGGGGAGGGGCACAGCCGCACCCTGAAGTCCTGGCGCCCCCTCCCCCTGCTACACCTCTTCCTCCTCCGTCACGTGCTTGGCGAAGCCCTGCCGGAGTGTTGCTGTTCCACCACCACCACGCCGTTGTGCTGCTGCTGGAGCCATCATCATCAACCTCTCCTTCCCCCTTGCTGGATCAAGAAGGAGGAGATGTCATCTGCTCCGTACGTGTGTTGAACGCGGAGGTGCCGTCCGTTCGGCGCTAGGATCTTCGGTGATCTGAATCACGGCGAGTACGACTCCATCATCACCGTTTCCCCAAACGCTTCCCAATGCGATCTACAAGTGGTATGTAGATGCAATCTCTCTCCCATGACTCGTTGCTTAGATGAACTCATAGATGGATCTTGGTGAAACCGTAGGAAAAATTTTAATTTTCTGCAACGTTCCCCAATAGTGGTATCAGAGCCAGGTTTATGCATAGTTCTCTATTGCACGAGTAGAACACAATTTTGTTGTGGGCGTAGATCTTGTCAACTTGCTTGCTGCTACTAGTCTTATCTTGCTTTAGCGGTATTGTGGGATGAAGCGGCCCGGACCAACCTTACACGTACGCTTACGTGAGACCGGTTCCACCGACAGACATGCACTAGTTGCATAAGGTGGCTGGCGGGTGTCTGTCTCTCCGACTTTAGTTGGAGCGGATTCGATGAAAAGGGTCCTTATGAAGGCTAAATAGAAGTTGACAAAATCACGTTGTGGTTATTCGTAGGTAAGAAAACGTTCTTGCTAGAACCCACTTGCAGCCACGTAAAAGATGCAACAACAATTAGAGGACGTCTAACTTGTTTTTGCAGCAATTGTCATGTGATGTGATATGGCCAGAAGTTGTGATGAATGATGAATGATATACTGTGATGTATGAGATCATGTTCTTGTAAGGAATCACGACTTGCATGTCGATGAGTATGACAACCGGCAGGAGCCATAGGAGTTGTCTTTATTTTTGTATGACCTGCATGTCATTGAAGAACGCCATGTAAATTACTTTACTTGATTGCTACACGCGTTAGCTATAGAAGTAGAAGTAGTCATTGGTGTGACAACTTCATGAAGACACGGTGATGGAGATCATGATGATGGAGATCATGGTGTCATGCCGGTGACAAGATGATCATGGAGCCCCGACGATGGAGATCAATGGAGCTATATGATATTGGCCATATCATGTCATTATTATATAATTGCATGTGATGTTTATTATGCTTGTGCATCTTGTTTACTTAGAACGACGGTAGTAAATAAGATGATCCCTTACAACAATTTCAAGAAGTGTTCTCCCCTAACTATGCACCGTTGCCAAAGTTCGTTGTTTCGAAGCACAACGTGATGATCGGGTGTGATAGATCCTTACGTTCACATACAACGGGTGTAAGACAGTTTTACACATGCAAAACACTTAGGGTTAACTTGACGAGCCTAGCATGTACAGACATGGCCTCGTAACATGGAGACCGAAAGGTCGAACACGAGTCGTATGGAAGATACGATCAACATGAGAATGTTCACCAACGATGACTAGTCCGTCTCACATGATGATCGGACACGGCCTAGTCGACTCGGATCGTGTAACACTTAGATGACTAGAGGGATGTCAAATCTGAGTGGGAGTTCATTCAATAATTTGATTAGATGAACTTAATTATCATGAACTTAGTCTAAAACCTTTTGCAAATATGTCTTGTAGATCAAATGGCCAACGCTCATGTCAACATGAACTTCAACGCGTTCCTAGAGAAAACCAAGCTGAAAGATGATGGCAGCAACTATACGGACTGGGTCCGGAACCTGAGGATCATCCTCATAGCTGCCAGGAAACAATATGTCCTAGAAGGACCGCTAGGTGACGCTCCTGTCCCAAAGAACCAAGACATTATGAATGCTTGGCAGTCTCGTGCTGATGATTACTCCCTCGTTCAGTGCGGCATGCTTTACAACTTAGAACCGGGGCTCCAAGAGCGTTTTGAGCAACACAGAGCATATGAGATGTTCGAGGAGCTGAAACTAGTTTTCCAAGCTCATGCCCGGGTCGAGAGATATGAAGTCTCCGACAAGTTCTATAGTTGTAAGATGGAGGAAAACAGTTCTATCAGTGAGCACATACTCAAAATGTCTGGGTTGCACAACCGCCTGTCCCAGCTGGACATTAACCTCACGGATGAGGCGGTCATTGATAGAATCCTTCAGTCGCTCCCACCAAGCTACAAGAGCTTTGTGATGAACTATAATATGCAGGGGATGGTGAAGACCATTCCTGAAGTATTCTCAATGCTGAAGTCAGCAGAGGTTGAAATCAAGAAAGAACATCAAGTGTTGATAGTCAATAAGACCACTAAGTTCAAGAAGGGCAAGGGTAAGAAGAACTTCAAGAAGGACGGCAAAGATGTTGCCGCGCCCGGTAAGCCATTTGCCGGGAAGAAGTCAAAGAATGGACCCAAGCCTAAAACTGAGTGCTTTTACTGCAAGGGGAAGGGTCACTGGAAGCGGAACTGCCCCAAATACTTAGCGGATAAGAAGGCCGGCAACACTAAAGGTATATTTGATATACATGTAATTGATGTGTACCTTACCAGTACTCGTAGTAACTCCTAGGTATTTGATACCGGTGCCGTTGCTCATATTTGTAACTCACAACAGGAGCTGCGGAATAAGCGGAGACTGGCGAAGGACGAGGTGACGATGCACGTCGGGAATGGTTCCAAGGTCGATGTGATCGCCGTCGGCACGCTACCTCTACATTTACCTACGGGATTAGTTATGAACCTTAATAATTGTTATTTGGTGCCAAGTTTGAGCAAGAACATTGTATCTGGATCTTGTTTGATACGAGATGGCTACTCATTTAAATCCGAGAATAATGGTTGTTCTGTTTATATGAGAGATATGTTTTATGGTCATGCCCCTATGATCAATGGTTTATTCTTAATGAATCTCGAGCGTAATGTTACACATATTCATAGCGTGAATACCAAAAGATGTAAAGTTGATAACGATAGTCCCACATACTTGTGGCACTGCCGCCTTGGTCACATTGGTGTCAAGAGCATGAAGAAGCTCCATGCTGATGGACTTTTGGAGTCTCTCGATTATGAATCATTTGACACATGCGAACCATGCCTCATGGGCAATATGACCAAGACTCCGTTCTCTGGAACAATGGAGCGAGCAACCAACTTGTTGGAAATCATACATACCGATGTCTGCGGTCCAATGAGCGTTGAGGCTCGCGGAGGATATCGTTATGTTCTCACTCTCACTGATGACTTGAGTAGATATGGGTATGTCTACTTAATGAAACACAAGTCTGAGACCTTTGAAAAGTTCAAAGAATTTAAGAATGAGGTAGAGAATCAACGTGACCGAAAGATAAAATTCCTACGATAAGATCGTGGAGGAGAATACTTAAGTCACGAATTTGGTACACACTTAAGGAAATGTGGAATCGTTTCACAACTCACGCCGCCTGGAACACCTCAGCGTAACGGTGTGTCCGAACGTCGTAATCGCACTCTATTGGATATGGTGTGGTCTATGATGTCTCTTACGATTTACCGCTATCATTTTGGGGATACGCTCTAGAGACAGCTACATTCACTTTAAATAGGGCACCGTCTAAATCCGTTGAGACGACACCATATAAATTATGGTTTGGGAAGAAACCTAAGCTGTCGTTTCTAAAAGTTTGGGGATGCGATGCTTATGTCAAGAAACTTCAACCTGAAAAGCTCGAACTCGGAAAAATGCGTCTTCATAGGATACCCTAAGGAAACCATTGGGTATACCTTCTACTTAAGATCCGAGGGCAAGATCTTTGTTGCCAAGAACGGATCCTTTCTGGAAAAAGAGTTTCTCTCAAAAGAAGTAAGTGGGAGGAAAGTAGAACTCGATGAAGTACTACCTCTTGAACGAGATAGCAGTGCAGCTCAGGAAAATGTTCCTGTGATGCCTACACCAACTGAAGAGGAAAATAATGATGATGATCAAGGTACATCGGATGAAGTTGCTACTGAACTTCATAGGTCCACAAGGACACGTTCCGCACCAGAGTGGTATGGAAACCCTGTCCTGGAAATCATGTTGTTAGACAATGGTGAACCTTTGAACTATGAAGAAGCGACGGCGGGCCCAGATTCCAACAAATGGCTTGAAGCCATGAAATCCGAGATGGAATCCATGTATGAAAACAAAGTATGGACTTTGACTGACTTGCCCGATGATCGGCGAGCAATAGAAAACAAATGGATCTTTAAGAAGAAGACGGACGCGGATGGTAATATTACCATCTATAAAGCTCGACTTGTCGCTAAGGGTTATCGACAAGTTCAAGGGATTGACTATGATGAGACTTTCTCTCCCGTAGCGAAGCTTAAGTCCGTCTGAATCATGTTAGCAATTGCTGCATACTATGATTATGATATATGGCAGATGGACGTCAAAATGGCATTCCTTAACGGTTATCTTAAGGAAGAGTTGTATATGATGCAGCCGGAAGGTTTTGTCGATCCTAAGAACGCTAACAAAGTATGCAAGCTCCAGCGATCCATTTTATGGGCTGGTGCAAGCATCTTGGAGTTGGAACATTCGCTTTGATGAGATGATCAAAGCGTTTGGGTTTATGCAGACTTATGGAGAAGCCTGTGTTTACAAGAAAGTGAGTGGGAGCTCTGTAGCATTTCTCATATTATATGTAGATGACATACTTTTGATGGGAAATGATATAGAATTCTTGGACAGCATTAAGGCCTACTTGAATAAGTGTTTTTCAATGAAGAACCTTGGAGAAGCTGCTTACATATTAGGCATCAAGATCTATAGGGATAGATCAAGACGCCTCATAGGTCTTTCACAAAGCACATACCTTGATAAGATTTTGAAGAAGTTCAAAATGGATCAGTCCAAGAAAGGGTTCTTGCCGGTACTGCAAGGTGTGAGATTGAGCTCGTCTCAATGCCCGACCACGGAAAAAGATAAAGAAGAGATGAGCGTCATCCCCTATGCCTCAGCCATAGGATCTATTATGTATGCCATGCTGTGTACCAGACCTGATGTAAACCTTGTCGTAAGTTTGGTAGGAAGGTACCAAAGTAATCCCGGCAAGGAACATTGGACAGCGGTCAAGAATATCCTGAAGTACCTGAAAAGTACAAAGGACATGTTTCTCGTTTATGGAGGTGATGAAGAGCTCGTCGTAAATGGTTACGTCGACGCTAGCTTCGACACAGATCTGGATGACTCTAAGTCACAAACCGGATACGTGTATATGTTGAATGGTGGAGCAGTAAGCTGGTGCAGCTGCAAGCAGAGCGTTGTGGCGGGATCTACGTGTGAAGCGGAGTACATGGCAGCCTCGGAGGCAGCGCATGAAGCTATTTGGGTGAAGGAGTTCATCACTGACCTACGAGTCATACCCAATGCGTCGGGGCCGATCAAACTCTTCTGTGAGAACACTAGAGCTATTGCCCTTGCCAAGGAGCCCAGGTTTCACAAGAAGACCAGGCACATCAAGCATCGTTTCAACTCCATCCGCGAAAATGTTCAAGATGGAGACATAGATATTTGCAAAGTACATACAGATCTGAATGTCGCAGATCCGTTGACTAAACCTCTCTCGCGAGCAAAACATGATCAACACCAGAACTCTATGGGTGTTCCATTCATCACAATGTAACTAGATTATTGAATCTAGTGCAAGTGGGAGACTGTTGGAAATATGCCCTAGAGGCAATAATAAAAGGATTATTATTATATTTCCTTGTTCATGATAATTGTCTTTTATTCATGCTATAACTGTATTATCCGGAAATCGTAATACACGTGTGAATACATAGACCTCAATACGTCCCTAGTAAGCCTCTAGTTGACTAGCTCGTTGGTTAACAGATAGTTATGGTTCCCTAACTATGGACATTAGATGTCATTGAAAACGGGATCACATCGTTAGGAGAATGATGTGATGGACAAGACCCAATTCTAAGCATAGCACAAGATCGTGTAGTTCGTTTTGCTAGAGCTTTTCCAGTGTCAAGTATCCCTTCCTTAGACCATGAGATCGTGTAACTTCCGGATACAGTAGGAGTGCTTTGGGTGTACCAAACGTCACAACGTAACTGGGTGACTATAAAGGTGCACTACAGGTATCTCCGAAAGTGTCTGTTGGGTTGACACGGATCGAGACTAGGATTTGTCACTCCGTATGACGGAGAGGTGTCTCTGGGCCCACTCGGTAATGCATCATCATAATGAGCTCAAAGTGACCAAGTGTTTGGTAACTGGATCATGCAGTATGGTACGAGTAAAGTGACTTGCCGGTAACGAGACTGAAAGAGGTATTGGGATACCGACGATCGAGTCTCGGGCTTGTAACGTACCGATTGACAAAGGGAATTGTATACAGGGTTGTTCGAATCCTCGACATCGTGGTTCATATGATGAGATCATCGAGGAGCATGTGGGATCCAACATGGGTATCCAGATCCGGCTATTGGTTATTGCCCAAGAGCCGTCTCGGTCATGTCTGCATGTCTCCCGAACCCGTAGGGTCTACACACTTAAGGTTCGGTGACGCTAGGGTTGTATGAATATGAGTATGCAGTATACCGAATGTTGTTCGGAGTCTTGAATAAGATCCCGGACGTCACGAGGAGTTTCGGAATGGTCCGGAGGTAAAGAATTATATATAGGAAGTGGTATTTCGGCCATCGGGAAAGTTTCGGGGTCACCCGGTATTGTACCGGGACCACCGGAAGGATCCCGGGGGTCCACCGGGTAGGGCCACCCATCCCGGAGGGCCCCATGGGCTGAAGTGGGAGGGGAACCAGCCCATAGTGGGCTGGTGCGCCCCCCTAGACCCACTCCCTGCGTCTAGGGTTGAAACCCTAGGGTGGGGGGGGGGCGCACCACATGCCTTGGGGGGCACTCCACCCCCCCTGGCCGCCGCCCCCTTGGGAGATTGGATCTCCCAGGGCCGGCACCCCCCTGGGGGCCTATATAAAGGGAGGGGGGAGGGGGGCAGCCGCACCCTGAAGTCCGGGCTCCCCCTCCCCCTGCTACACCTCTTCCTCCTCCGTCACGTGCTTGGTGAAGCCCTGCCGGAGTGCTACTGTTCCACCACCACCACGCCGTTGTGCTGCTCTCTAGAGCCATCATCATCAACCTCTCCTTCCCCCTTGCTGGATCAAGAAGGAGGAGACGTCATCTGCTCCGTATGTGTGTTGAACGCAGAGGTGCCGTCCGTTCGGCGCTAGGATATCCGGTGATCTGAATCACGGCGAGTACGACTCCATCATCACCGTTTCCCCAAACGCTTCCGAACGCGATCTACAAGTGGTATGTAGATGCAATCTCTCTCCCATGACTCGTTGCTTAGATGAACTCATAGATGGATCTTGGTGAAACCGTAGGAAAATTTTTAATTTCCTGCAACGTTCCCCAACAATGGTCTCTTGGAGATCCATATGATGTAAGTCTTTTGGTGGTGCGTTTGTTGGTATGTGATGAACTTCGAGTTTATGATCAGTTATATCTTTTTATATCCATGAAAGTTATTTAAGTTCTTGATCTCTTATATGCGTGACCTCTTATAGCCTCGTATTTGTTTTCCGATATTTGGGTTTTGTTTGGCCAACTTGATCTATTTATCTTGCAATGGAAGAGGTGCCCGGTAGTGGGTTTGATCTTACGGTGCTTGATCCCAGTGATAGAAAGGGAACTGACACGTATGTATCGTTGCTACTAAGGATAAAAAGATGGGATCCATATCCGCCGCAATAGATAAACAGATCTTGTCTACATCTTGTCATTGTTCTTATTGCATGACTCCATTTTTCCATGAACTTAATACACTAGATGCATGCTGGATAGCGGTCAATGTATGGAGTAATAGTAGTAGATGTAGGCAGGAGTCGGTCTACTAATCTTGGACGTGATGCCTATGTAATGATCATTGCGTGGATATCGTCATAATTATTTGAAGTTCTATCAATTGCCCAACAATAATTTGTTCACCTACCGTTTGCTATTTTTCTCGAGAGAAGCCACTAGTGTAAACTACGGCACCCGGGTCTTCTTTCTCATATATTTTCCTTGCGATCTACTTTTTCCTTGCGTTTATTTTCAGATATATTCAACCAAAAAATACAAAAATACCCTGCTGCAATTTATTTTTTCCGCGAATTATTTATCCCATCTACAAATTTACCTCACGTCCTTTACCTATCTTGAGGCGCCGTACCCCAAAAAGGATTGACAACCTCTTTAACACGTCAGGTTGCGAGGTGTTGTTATTTGTGTGAAGTAGTTGTTTATGTTGTTTTGCTTGGTTTTCCTACTGGTTCGATAACCTTGGTTTCATATCTGAGGGAAATACCTACCACCGCTGTGCTGCATCATCCCTTCCTCTTTGGGGAAATACCGACGTAGCTTCAAGCGACATCAAGGTCGGACGTCCGGTGGCTCGGGACGGTCCGGACGTCCGGCGCGTGTCAGAAGTCCGCTGATTCTTCTCGGGACACGTGGTGCCGGACATCCAGTCCATGGGACTCATCGGACATTCGGTGTCGCGTCGATCGTCCGGCCGTTGTCGGCTTGGTCTGCTGATGGTCGAGGCTGCATCGGATGTCCGGTGGACGTCGGTCATCCGGGCGCTGTAGAGTGTCGGACGTCTAGTGGCACATCGTACGTCCGGCCGCTGTAGGCTCCACAGCTCCGTCTTATTCCGTCTTCTCTTCCATGCTTCACTCGCAGATGGTGTAGGCGTTCCTTGGAGCTTGCACTCCTCCTCGTCATCCGTGAAGCTCCGGCAATGCCTATGCATGCACACGAGTGGAGTGTCAAGTAGTATGCCATCCTCAAAGGGGTCAAGTGAACACGTGTAAAGGAGAAGATTCATCTTTATGTATGAGAAGTAGAGGTTGCACGTGTCACTTGCCAAGTGGACTCTTGACATGGTGATGCCCGTAGGATGCTCCACATCATCCCATCCCCCTTGGAAAAGATCCGACCTCTGATGGAAAACCAAATCACCATGGGAAAGAGATGGCGGTGTCGTGTCGAAGTGGCCGATCACCAAGCACTCATCATCTTGAAGCTCGCAATGGGCACTCTCCAATGTTGCACCATCTTGTGATTCCTACAAAATGAGAAAGGACGACAAACACTTGGAAAAACAAAATATGGTTAGCGTTAGTGCAAAACCAAGCATTCAAGAGGTGATTCACCAGACAAGTGTCGTCATCATGCAAAGCATATTGTTTGACAAAGGATTGTGATATGGCATGTAAGCACATAAATTGAGCAAAAACAAAGATATCATGGGGACAATCATGTAAGTGTGAGGTAGTGATGCAAATATGTGTGACAAGAGAGGAAGCATCTACCTCAAGTTCATAGCAAGCATTCACAAATTTCTCAATGAAAGGTCTATGGTAGGCATAAGAATCATTCACAACACCAAATAAAATGAAGTGTCTAAACACATGGGTTAAGTGCAAGATAATACAAGCATAATGTGCATAGGGTGTAGTGAATATAGTGTGGCACTCAACACAATAGAAAGAGCAATTGTTCATCATGTGTGAGGCAATCAAGTTAAGCATGTGACAAGCAATGGGACATGACATATGTGAAGAAATGATATTGGTGCAACCAACCATATGATAGTAGCTAGTAGTCCAAGAATTGGATGCAACACACAAGGTACATATGTCATGAAGCATCGAAATGTGGCAATCATGGGTGAAAGCAATATCTCGAACATGCGTGCAAATGGTCCAAGCAACACATGAAGTATGATCTACAATATCCAAGCTCAAGAAGGATGTCACCTTGAAAGCGTGTCCTTGTGCATTCTTCACAATGCCGAAGTGGTAGGGAATGTGGTGTAGAAGCGAGTCGTGGTAGAATATATGAGGCTCGCTCTCAAGAGCTCGAATGGTCAACTCATGTGAAGTGGAAGTCGACATGAAGTCCAAGTATCCTACACATGCACACAACAAAACAAAGAACGTACGCGCATGGTAGATAAACACATCATCCATCATGATGGTTCTCTTCTCTTGCACATAACAATTAGGAGCACAAGTGCATGAACAATATGATGCAACAATGTGTATATTCATGTCACTAGGCATATGGTGCAAAGAGGTAAGACAAGCATGCTTCACAAGAAATATGTCAAAATCTCCAAATATATGAGAGAATGCTATGGGGGAAATCTCATTAGTAAGACTAAAAGCATTGTTGCACTCAACTCAATACATGTCAAAGCAATAACATGAAATGAGCAAGAAGCAATAACAATCATGTGCAAAGCATGTAGATGGTTGTCATCAACCGCATGAAATGAGCAAGTGTGAATCATTGGTGATGCAACATAAGCAAGCATATCAATCAAGTCATGCAAACTAGTGGAGCGAAGATGCAAGGCACTAGAGTAAATCATGGCAATCATGTCATGCGAACAAATAATAGGCATAGACAACGCAAATGACATATCGCAAGCATGAACACAAAGCAAGATCATAGTAAAAACATATTCTTCGGCTCCCTCCTGCAAGGCGCCTCCTAGGCGACTCCTAGGTGTCCAACGCCGGTGGCCACTCCGGCCCCGACGTCCACCCCTTCTCCCCTGCCGATGGCCACCCCAGCCCCGGCAGCCACCTCTCCCTGTGGTGTGCCACTCCGGCCCCGACAGACACACCATGTCACCTTTTGCTCTCAACTTTGACCGTGGTAAGAAGTTCCAAGCGGACATGAGGCAGAAGTTTGGGCACCCGGTGGTTTTCTCATCGGGGTTTTGGCAACGAGAGTTCACGATGGTGGTATCCTTTTGTAGAGCTACTTTCAAACTTGATCCTCTTACGGTTAGTGTTTCCTTTCATTCTATGTTTGGTGGATATGCAGAAGGTTTTAGGGTCCGTCACCTCAAAGATAGATCGTTCAAGTTTTTAGTTGCTTCCAAATCAGTGGGTTTTGAGATTTATAATGCGGGAAAAGTAGTTGAGAAAGAGTTTGAAATGGTTTTTAATCTCTGGAATTATGGTGGTCCAAATTGGCTTAGAGAAGAGAGAGCTTTTTATGCTGAGCTTGATCAAGAATGGGCGTTAGTGGGTAGGCATGGTAAAGTTGTTCAACTAAACTCTGGCGATCGCCGGACTGATGCTCCGGCTAGCCGGAATACCAGATCAGCGTTTGAGCGTTTATCGGGCCGCATTCAAGAGGGGAATGATCAGGGGGGACAGTTATGACCTTTGACTCACGTCATGATGATGGACAGCGCAATGAGCTCCAAGTTATTGTGCAAAGGCAACGTCCCAATACATATGTGTAACGCCCTAGATACAACTTTCCATATTCATAACTCCAACTCTTGCCTTTTCCGGAGATGCGATATGTTATTTCCTCCGTGGTTGGGTTTTATCTGTTGTTTTGCATTTTGTTCTTGTTATGCATCTCATCTCATGTCATCATCTGCATTTCATCTGCATGTTTTCCAAAACTTGCATCCATACGGGTTCCGCCGGTTCTCTCCGTTGTCCATTCCGAGCCCCGACACTCACACGCGCCCGCGGCACCTCCGAAATTTTATTTTATATGTGGCATAAAAATGTTCTCAGAATGGGTTGCAACTTGTCGTGCGGTCTTATTATAGTGTAGACAGGCCGCCTGTCAAGTTTCGTCGCATTCGGAGTCCGTTTGACTGCCCAACCATTATATTTATAACCGTGATATAGTCGGTTTAATCGTCGGACGTTTCGGTCTCCGAAACTGCCACCGGGCCGCACCTCTCTTTCTCTCCTCTTCTCTCAGCCCACTAACCCCTCTTCTCAACCCACTAGTTAGCCTAAACCCCCTCCATTACGGACCGTCCGATCGACATCGAATGGCTCCGAAACAGCCTCAAACCCCCAACCCTAACCCCTCTTTCTATAAATAGCAGCCCACCTTGCCATTTTTGTCACCCCTAACCTCTCTCCTTGATTTCCGCGCCGTCCCAATCATCAGTCGCCGTCACCTCCCACCTTCTCCATCGATTCCGGCGCCCTCCACCTCCACCGCGACACTTGGCGCACCCCGATTGGCCCAGCCACCACCATCCGGCGCTCCTGGCCACTCCCAAGCCTCCACGTCGCCTCCCCCTCAGCCTCCTCCGCCGCTGGCCCACTCCCGCCCGTCCGCGGCCCGCCCCGGGCCGATCTGGGCCCGAGGTGCCCGCTCCGTGCCGCCTGCTCCAGGGAGGAGCTCCCTCCCACGGCCGACGCCCTGCCCGGCCGCCGCCAGCGCCGCCTCTCCCCGCCAGGTTGCCCCCCGTCGCCCCTCTTCCTCTCCGGTCCCTCCCTGACCCTGCTATCTCTCTGTAGATCGGCCCCGCCGCCAACAAGGCCTTGTCACCAGCCGCCCTCCTCGCCCACCGCCCCAAACCCTCGCCGGATCCGCCCAGCTCCCCTCGCGCCTTCGCCGGGCCTCCCCGGCTTCACCTCCGGCCGGATACGGGCATCTCATCGCCGGATCAGCCCTCCCGGACCCTCTCCGACGCCGTCCCTGCCGCCGCGCTCGCCGGAGCTACGCTTCCAGCTGCCACCATCCGCCTCCATGCCCGCGCATGGGCCCGACCTCGCCGAGGCCCAGCCCAGCAGCCGCATTAGCCCCGGCCCGCATCGCCTCTCCATCGGCCCAAGCCGGCCTGCCAGGCCTCCTACACCGACTGGGCCGAGCCCATGGGTGAGGCCCCCCAGCCCCTCCAGATTTGGCCCGTTATGTTTTTTTCCTGTTCTGTGAATTTCCTATTTTCCAAGGAATTGGCAGAATTGCAGAAAACCCCTCCATATTCATGCATTTAATATCTCTCAAACTGTGCATCGGATTAAAATAATTTATATATGTAAAGTGCTCAAAAAATTGTGTAGATTAATAATATGCCACTTTCATCTATGTTAAAAATGTTTAACATGCTGTTTGTGTTTATTTTGCATAATGCCATGTTAAAATGATTTATTTCATAACTAAATAACCGTAGCTCCATTTTTAATAAACTTTATATGTAAATGGGGTGGAAAAATGCCTAGTTTAACATGGTGCACTTTGTTTTGCTGTTTAATAACATTAAAATTGTGTTTAGGGCATAACAGTACCAAATTGCATGTGGGGATTTACCGGAATTGTTGGTTGTTGTTTCCGGCCTCATTTAAACTTGCCTAAATAGTTAGTTTACTTTTGTTTCACCTCTTGCCATGTTTAACAACATTTAATACTGTTGTGTACCTAAACGAGATTAAACTAAATATGTCAATGTGGTGTTTCGTTAATATGCAACTCGTTGCATATTGAGCTCCACTTAATTGGTAGTATTGTCTGTTTCACTTTGCCTTGCCATGCCTTATTAAACCGGTCATGCATCATACTTGTTTGTGCATCATGCCATGTTTATGCTTGTGCATTTACCATGTTGTTTATTTCTTTCCGGTGTTGCTTCTTAGTTTTGGTAATGTTGCGATTGTGAGGATTCGTTCGACTACTCCCGTTCGTCTTCTTCATGGACTCGTTCTTCTTCCTTGCGGGATTTCAGGCAAGATGACCGCTACCCTGGATCTCACTACTATCATTGCTATGCTAGTTGCTTCGTTCTATCGCTATGCTGCGCTACCTATTACCTGTTTATCAAGCCATCCGAAATTGCCATGTCAGCCTCTAACCTTTGACACCATTCCTATGCAAACCGTTGCTTGGCTATGTTACCGCTTTGCTCAGCCCTCTTATAGTGTTGCTAGTTGCAGGTGAAGTTGAAGATTTCTCCATGGTGGACAGGTTTATGTTGGGATATCACAATATCTCTTATATTATTAATGCATCTATATATTTGGTAAAGGGTGGAAGGCTCGGCCTTATGCCTGGTGTTTTTTTCCACTCTTGCCGCCCTAGTTTCCGTCATACCGGTGTTATGTTCCTGGATTTTGTGTTCCTTATGCGGTCGGGTGATTTATGGGACCCCCTTGATAGTTCGCTTTGAATAAAACTCCTCCAGCAAGGCCCAATGTTGGTTTTACCATTTGCCTCACCACCACCTATATTTCCCTTGGGAGTAATTAACCCAAGGGTCATCTTTATTACAGCCCCCCCGGGCCAATGCTTGTCTAAGTGTTGGTCCAAACTAGAGCACCGTGCGGGACCATCCCTTGGCAACTTAGGTTACGTTGGTACCTGTACGCTTAGCTTATCCGGTGTTGCCCTGAGAACGAGATATGTGCATCTCCTATCGGGATGTCGGCGCATCGGGCGGTCTTGCTGGTCTTGTTTACCATTGTCGAAATGTCTTGTAAACTCGGATTCCGAGTCTGATCGGGTCTTCCTGGGAGCAGGTATATTCCTTCGTTGATCGCAAGAGCTTGTCATGGGCTAAGTTGGGACACCCCTGCAGGGTATAATCTTTCGAAAGTCGTGCCTGCAGTTATAGGCAGATGGGAATTTGTTAATGTCCGGTTGTAGATAACTTGACACCAGATCCGAATTAAAACACATCAACCGTGTGTGTAGCCGTGATGGTCTGTTCTCGGTGCAGTCCGGGAAGTGAACACGGTTTCTGGGTTATGTTTGACGTAAGTAGGAGTTCAGGATCACTTCTTGATCATTATTAGTTGACGACCGTTCCTTTTGCTCTCTTCTCGCTCTTATTTGCGTATGTTAGCCACCATATTTGCGTATGTCACCACTTTACCCCTTCCTTTCCCTTTAAGCTTTGCTAGTCTTGATACCCATGGTAATGGCATTGCTGAGTCCTCGTGGCTCACAGATTACTACAACAACAGTTGCAGGTATAGGTTATGCGATGATCATGACGCGAGAGCGATGCTTGCTTGCGTTGAGTTCTTCTTTTGCTTCTTCTTCGATCAGGGGATAGGTTCTAGGTCAGCAGCCTGGGCTAGCAGGGTGGATGTTGTTTGAGCTTCTGTTTGTGTTTCATCCGTAGTCGGATGTTGCTCTTATGTATCGTGATGTTGCATTCGTGTGGCATTGTATGCCTTTTGTATGTATCCCCATCTATTATGTAATGTTCATGTAATGATATCCACCTTGCAAAAGCGTTTCAATATGCGGGTCTATCCTTAGTGGGACCTTCGAGTTCCTTTTGGATAGGGTCGCATATTGGGCGTGACAAGTTGGTATCAGAGCGTCGACCGACCCTAGGAGCCCCCTTGATTGTTGGCCGTTGTTGAGTCTAGAAGAAAACTATTTTGAGTCTTAGGATTGTATATATCGGAGAGTAGGATTCTTTTTACTCCTCAGCCCCTTCGTCGCTCTGGTGAGGTCTCTTGATGTAGATGTTTTGTCTTTCCTCTCCTCAAATTTCACTAATTTTTTTTAGGATCACGCGGGTATCTTGCAATCGTTCCGATGGTTTTGTGACGAGAACATTGTTCTTGGTGCCTCCTGTCTATTATGTGGCATTGACCCGGGGAGTTGAGCTCCGAGGTGTTGTCGTCACAATTTTATCGTTGCAGTTCTGGAATACCTGAGTTTTGCCGACATCGAAAATCTCTTTTATGCAGTTGTTGGTGAGATAACCTCGATGCCACCCAGTACTGGGGAGTTCGGGAGTATTGCCATAGCTCGTATAACGGATGCTTTTTGAAGGTTGAGGTACATGATTTCCGGAGTTTTCTTGGTTATGTGTTGACGGATGGATACAGTTGGATCTAGGGATTGTTAGTTTTGGGTGATATATATATTGCTTCCCCTGTATCCCCAACACCAGATTGCAGAACCAGAAAGTTTCGGGAGTTTTATAGGTGGGAATTCAAGTAGCTCTAGTTTTATCTTTGCAACAGATACATGATACGATATGGGATCTACCATATGTTTGTTCTTGGCTTATTCTGCAAGCCAATCCTTTGTTTTGTCTTGAGTTGTGGTATTTGAGTTGCTTCAATGTCAAGTGTTGATTCCATACCTTTCAAGTGGTGTTCTCAAATTTCTATGAGAGTGCTAATCCTTCTTGTTTATCGAGATTGTCATGTCAATTCTTTTCCAAACCGGCGTGCTTCTCTTCAAGTGTATCCGATCATTTTCAACATCCGCAACATCAACTCTAAGTTTTCTCACCGGTGTTTGTGTCATCCGTCCTCAAGTTGCCTTTGTTTTCCCGCCCTCCCACCCTTTTTCTTCAAGGACTCAGATTTCTTAATCGAGTATCCTTTTATTGATGGGAAGTCTCTCCATTCTTTTCCGTCAATGCTCTTATCCGGTGATTCTCAGGAAGATACTAACGGAGCTTCAAGTTTATCATTCTTCGTTCTCTTTTTCTTCTCTGGAGGTTTCAATTCAAGCCTTGTCGATCATATCCCTTTCCTCGTTTCAAATGTTTTTCCATGTCGGTGCACCTCTTAATTGTTCATCTCTCTCTATTCTTATCCGGAGTGCTCAAGATATCTTAGAAGACTTGTGTTTCCATTCTCAATCCGTTCAAGATATTTCGAGGTTGTTATCTCATTCAAGCTATTTAATTCTACCGGTGCAATCTCTCTTCAAAATTATTTCAATGGTGTTTCTTTTGAGTGGGCCCTAACCCACAGGTCTTTTCCCAGGATCTTACCTGACTCTTCTAATTATTCCGGAGCGATTCCAAATACTTTTCAGAGTTTGATGTAAGAATGAATTATCATCAGCCATATTCCTTCTTCAAGATCGCTTTTAAAACATTTTCATCATTGGTTCAACATTTCTATTCTTCTTTGTTCCGGAGTATCTCCAACAATTCATGGTGGTTCTCATCATCATTCTCAACATGTGAAGACCGAAGAAGTGTTTCCTCTAAATCTTGTCCCTTCTCTCGAAGATTCATGGCTCTCTTAAAATTCTTTCACCCATCCGGAGCATTTCATGAGTTTTTTCCATTTCTTTCCTCCGAAGGCCATCATGTCATAATTCCTCATTCTCAACCTTCACCTCTCGTTATCCAAATCTTACCGGTGAATCGTTCGAATACCCTCTAGTCAGTTCATGATCTCTTCGTTCTCATGTATCTAAATTCCCTCAAGTATCTTCATTCGTTCTCTAATTCTTATCGGTGATTCACCCCTTTACTTCTTTCATTTTCAATTCTTACGGTGGTTCGTTCAGGATTTCTCTTCCTCCGTTATGATATCAAATATTCATTGTTTCCAAATCCCATCGGTGGTTCCATCAATACCTTCTAAAGTTTATGTGATATCTCTCTTAATTCTTTCTACGAGAATAAGTAGTATGCCAAATCCATTGTTTGTCATTAATTTAAATTTGTGAAGGATACGCATACCGTAATTCTTATTATTGTTTCATACGAGTGATCTAGTTTCTTCTTTCTAGAGTTGTTCATCATGTCACATTATCAGTTCGAGATGCTTCATCTTTTTTTTCCGGAGTTCCAAGTTTTCCGCTTTATCTCGTCGCGAAGCTCCATCTAAATCATTGCAAGGCTTCACCTTGTGTTTCCAACTTCTCTTTCTTTGTTATCATCCTTTGATTTTATTACCGGAGTTCTCACAAAGGCTCAACATGGTGGTTCGTCAAGGATTCTTTTCATTCTTCAATTGTTCTTCAAGATTTCTCTCCCAGTTATGATCCGTCAAGCCATACTTCAAAATAAACATGGTGCTCAACACATGTTTTGTTTTGAGGAGTTCAAGCATTCTTCATCTTGCATTCTGAAGTGCAATTCTTTCTACCTTATCTTTTGTGGTGGTGTTATGTCACTCTTCACAATTTCCTTCATGGTTCATGATTCATATTGTTGTCAAGAATGAGGTATTTTAAATCCATCAATCTCTTTGTTGGAGTTATCTTGTGTCATATTTCACCTAAAGCCTTCCCTAAGGAATGTTGCTATTTGTGGTGCTTATCATTGATCCAAGCTTTCTCCATATCCTTCTCGGTGGAAGAGGTTTTTCATCTCTTCGTTGATCTCAAACAAGAAATTGTTTTTTGTTAGTGGCAGAATGTCATCTCATAATGTTGAGATGTTTCCATAAGCCCACTACAAACATATTATTTTCGTTGTTGGTCTTCCAACAATTTTGTTCTAACCTTCTTGCAAGGATGCTTTCCAAATTCAATTGTGGTAGGAGTTGCCATTTCCTTCTCCGTTCCCTTTATCACAATGATCTAGCTTCTATTCTTTCATCCCGAAGGCATTGTGATGTTGCTCTCTTCACCCATCATCTTGTTTTGTCAAGATCATGTCATTTTCGTGCTTATCCATTTAACCGGAGTGTTGTGTTCTCATTCGAGTTCTTTCATCTTGTCAAGTTTTGCCTCTCTTTCCAACCTGAGTGCTGTCTGAAATCCTTCTTACCCATTATGCCATTCTTTCAATAGTTCCGGAGGCAGTGTGTTGTTGATTTCATCAAGTATCATCCCATCTTCTCAAGTTCATGTTCAATTTCTTCCATTTATAGTCGGAGTGCTGTCAAAATTATATCATTCTTATTCATTCTTATCTCGTTTCAACCAGAGTGGTTTCAATTCCTTCTTGTCCATTGTGCTCGTCATTCATGTCTTTGCAACCTTCAAGTTCTCGTAATGTTCCTTGTTCCTCTTTTCTAACGGACTATTTGCAATCTTGGTCATCTCCGTTGTTTTGTTTCTTTCAATTTGTTCAACCTATCAAGGTTCGTGGTTTCACTCGTTTGTCGAAGAAGCAACTTAGTTTACCTCCTCTCTTCCTCTTCCTTTTCCCTCCGGTGCCATCCTAGATCTCGGGACGAGATCCTCTCGTAGTGGTGGAGTGTTGTAACGCCCCGGATACAACTTTCCATATTCATAACTCCAACTCTTGCCTTTTCCGGAGATGCGATATGTTATTTCCTCCGTGGTTGGGTTTTATCTGCATTTCATCTGCATGTTTTTGAAAAACTTGCATCCGTTCGGGTTCCGCCGGTTCTCTCCGTTGTCCATTCCGAGCCCCGACACTCTCACACGCGCCCGCGGCACCTCCGAAATATTATTTTATATGTGGCATAAAAATGTTCTCGGAATGGGTTGCAACTTGTCGTGCGGTCTTATTATAGTGTAGACAGGCCGCCTGTCAAGTTTCGTCGCATTCGGAGTCCGTTTGACTGCCCAACCGTTATATTTATAACCGTGATATAGTCGGTTTAATCGTCGGACGTTTCGGTCTCCGAAACTGCCACCGGTCCACACCTCTCTTTCTCTCCTCTTCTCTCAGCCCACTAACCCCTCTTCTCAGCCCACTAGTTAGCCTAACCCCCCTCCATTCCGGACCGTCCGATCGAGATCGAACTGCTCCGAAACAGCCTCAAACCCCCAACCCTAACCCCTCTTTCTATAAATAGCAGCCCCCTTGCCATTTTTGTCACCCCTAACCTCTCTCCTTGATTTCCGTGCCGTCCCAATCATCAGCCGCCGTCACCTCCCACCTTCTCCTTCGATTCCGGCACCCTCCACCTCCACCGCGACAGTTGGCGCACCCCGATTGGCCCAGCCACCAGCATCCGGCGCTCCTGGTCACTCCCAAGCCTCCACGTCGCCTCCCCCTCAGCCTCCTCCGCCGCTGGCCCGTTCCAGCCCGTCCGCGGCCCACCCCGGGCCGATCTAGGCCCGAGGTGCCCGCTCCGCGCCGCCTGCTCTAGGGAGGAGCTCCTTCCCGCGCCCGACGCCCTGCCCGGCTGCCGCCAGCGCCGCCTCTCCCCGCCAGGTCGCCGCCCGTCGCCCCTCTTCCTCTCTGGTCCCTCCGCGACCCCGCTCTCTCTCTGCAGATCGGCACCGCCGCCAGCAAGGCCTCGCCGCCGGCCTCCCTCCTCGCCCACCGCCCCAAACCCTCGCCGGATCCGCCCAGCTCCCCTCGCGCCTTCGTCGGGGCTCCTCGGCTTCACCTCCGGCCAGATCGGGGCATCTCCTCACCGGATCTGCCCTCCCGAACCCTCTCCGACTCCTTCCCTGCCGCCACGCTCGGCGAAGCCACGCTCCCAGCCGCCACCGTCCGCCTCCATGCCCGCGCGTGGGCCCGACCTCGCCGAGGCCCAGCCCAGCAGCCGCATCAACCCTGGCCCGCGTCGCCTCTCCATCGGCCCAAGCCGGCCTGCCAGGCCTCCTACACCGACTGGGCCGAGCCCATGGGTGAGGCCCCCCAGCCCCAGATTCGGCCCGTTATGTTTTTTTCCTGTTCTGTGAATTTCCTATTTTCCAAGGAATTGGCAGAATTGCAGAAAACCCCTCCATATTCATGCATTTAATATCTCTCAAACTGTGCATCGGACTAAAATAATTTATATATGTAAAATGATCAGAAAATTGTGTAGATTAATAATATGCCACTTTCATCTATGTTAAAAATGTTTAACATGCTGTTTGTGTTTACTTTGCATAATGCCATGTTACAATGATTTATTTCATAACTAAATAACCATAGCTCCATTTTTAATGAACTTTATATGTAGATGGGGTGGAAAAATGCCTAGTTTAATATGGTGCCATTTGTTTTGCTGTTTAATAACATTAAAATTGTGTTTAGGGAAGAACAGTACCAAATTCATAATTTGCATGTGGGGATTTACCGGAATTGTTGGTTGTTGTTTCCGGCCTCATTTAAACTTGCCTAAATAGTTAGTTTACTTTTGTTTCACCTCTTGCCATGTTTAACAACATTTAATACTGTTGTGTACCTAAACGAGATTAAACTCAATATGTCAATGTGGTGTTTCGTCAATATGCAACTCGTTGCATATTGAGCTCCACTTAATTGGTAGTATTGTTTGTTGCACTTTGCCTTGCCATGCCTTATTAAACCGGTCATGCATCATACTTGTTTGTGCCTCATGCCATGTTTATGCTTGTGCATTTACCATGTTGTTTATTTCTTTCCGGTGTTGCTTCTTAGTTTTGGTAATGTTGTGATTGTGAGGATTCGTTCGACTACTCCCGTTCGTCTTCTTCATGGACTCGTTCTTCTTCCTTGTGGGATTTCAGGCAAGATGACCGCTACCCTGGATCTCACTACCATCATTGCTATGCTAGTTGCTTTGTTCTATCGCTATGCTGCGCTACCTATTACCTATTTATCAAGCCATCCCAAATTGCCATGTCAGCCTCTAACCTTTGACACCGTTCCTATGCAAACCGTTGCTTGGCTATGTTACCGCTTTGCTCAGGCCTCTTATAGCATTGCTAGTTGCAGGTGAAGTTAAAGATTTCTCCATGGTGGATAGGTTTATGTTGGTATATCACAATATCTCTTATATTATTAATGCATCTATATATTTGGTAAAGGGTGGAAGGCTCGGCCTTATGCCTGGTGTTTTGTTCCACTCTTGCCGCCCTAGTTTCTGTCATACCGGTGTTATGTTCCCGGATTTTGCGTTCCTTACGCGATCGGGTGATTTATGGGAACCCCTTGACAGTTCACTTTGAATAAAACTCCTCCAGCAAGGCCCAACGTTGGTTTTACCATTTGCCTCACCACCACCTATATTTCCCTTGGGAGTAATTAACCCTAGGGTCATCTTTATTACAGCCCCCCCCCCCGGGCCAATGCTTGTCTAAGTGTTGGTCCAAACTAGAGCACCGTGCGGGACCATCCCTTGGCAACTTGGGTTACGTCGGTACCTGTACGCTTAGCTTATCCGGTGTTGCCATAAGAACGAGATATGTGCAGCTCCTATCAGGATGTCGGCGCATCGGGCGGTCTTGCTGGTCTTGTTTTACCATTGTCGAAATGTCTTGTAAACCGGGATTCCGAGTCTGATAGGGTCTTCCTGGGAGAAGGTATATTCCTTCGTTGATCGCGAGAGCTTGTCATGGGCTAAGTTGGGACACCCCTGCAGGGTATAATCTTTCGAAAGCTGTGCCTGCGGTTATAGGCAGATGGGAATTTGTTAATGTCCAGTTGTACATAACTTGACACCAGATCCGAATTAAGACGCATCAACCGTGTGTGTAGCCATGATGGTCTCTTCTCGGTGGAGTCCGGGAAGTGAACACGGTTTCTGGGTTATGTTTGATGTAAGTAGGAGTTCAGGATCACTTCTTGATCATTATTAGTTGACGACCGTTCCTTTTGCTCTCTTCTCGCTCTTATTTGCGTATGTTAGCCACCATATATGCTTAGTCGCTGCTGCAGACTCACCACTTTACCCCTTCCTTTCCCTTTAAGCTTTGCTAGTCTTGATACCCATGGTAATGGGATTGCTGAGTCCTCGTGGCTCACAGATTACTACAACAACAGTTACAGGTACAGGTTATGCAATGATCATGACGCGAGAGCGATGCTTGCTTGCGTTGAGTTCTTCTTCTGCTTCTTCTTTGATCAGGGGATAGGTTCTAGGTCGGCAGCCTGGGCTAGCAGGGTGGATGTTGTTTGAGCTTCTGTTTGTGTTTCATCCGTAGTCGGATGTTGCTCTTATGTATCGTGATGTTGCATTCGTGTGGCATTTTATGCCTTTTGTATGTATCCCCATCTATTATGTAATGTTGATGTAATGATATCCACCTTGCAAAAGCGTTTCAATATGCGGGTCTATCCTTGGTGGGACCTTCGAGTTCCTTTTGGATAGGGTCGCATATTGGGCGTGACAGTATGTCTCATGCTATGCATGCGGGGAGCAGGGGCATTACGCGCGCAATTACACTAGGCCAAATCTTCCTGGGATTTGGCCTTTTATTCCTTTTGCCTCTTTCCAAAGTCCTCCGGAGCAGGCCTGGGCCGAGGGCCAGGTGGAGTCTTGGTTTTGTTATAATGGGCCAGCAGTACCGTTAAGGAAAGTCTCCACATTTAAGGAGCTGGTCAAGTATCTTTTTCCAAATTTCCAGCCAAGACCCTTGCTTGCCTCCTTGCATTCCCCCTCACCTACCAGCTCTACTGCAACCTCGTCAAGATCGCCAACTTCATCTTCTCCGGAGAGTCCATTGAGGATATGCGCGTCGGCAGCTCCAGCAACGGCTAACATCCCCATTGATCCAGCTCCGTTCGTCCCGCAGGGTTTTCAGATACAGCCAGTGGAGGGGCGCAATGGGGTTTCCAGGGTGGTCTTGCCGCATCGCCCGCGTCGGCACGAGGACTGGGCGATTGTGACTATACATCCACATCCTAATGAGGTATTCTTCCCTAATGTTCGAGATGTTCTAGAGGAGTTCTTTCAAGAGGTTGAAGAAGTTTAGTTTAGAGAGATTTAGCCTTGTCCATTTGGGGAAGCGTATATTCAGCTTAGGCATGTGAGGGACAGGGACAAATTGGTCAGGCAGAGTCCGCATCCGTTTGGGGATGTTTTTCTCACCTTTACTCCCCATAATCAAGGCAGAAACTGGCGTAGAATCCATTTTAATAGAATATGTTAGTTGTTGTTCGTTGGTGTGCCTTTTGACTATTGCAACACAGATGATATTGCTGCTGCTATCTCCAAATGGGGCAAGATCATTAGCTGGGAAAAAGAAGATGCTCTTAGGGGAAATATTTTGGTCAAGGCTAGAGTCACTGAACTCATAGATGTGCCCAAAAGTATTCGATGGTCTGAAGGTGAAAGTTTTGTGGAAGAATCTTGGACATGTTTTGTTGAAGTTCTTTGGGAGGAAATGCTTGGAGGTGGACCTGCTGATGAGGATCCAATCCCTCCTCCTGGGGTGGACCCACATCCAGTGCCACGACATGCTAATGACTTCCCTGGGTTCCAGCCTTTGCCAGTGCAAAATGATCATGACAACAATGGTGAGTGGGATGAGCAAGAGGAAAATGATCACTGGGCTTTTCCACAACAAAATCCTCCTGCACCTGTGCAACAACAGTTGGATATACCAATTTTACCTGAAGATGGTGCTCCCAATAGTGGCTTTACAACAACTGTTTCTCTGTCTGATGGACTGCTTTCTCTCACACACTCTGCTAGTGAGGAGGTAAATCAGGGTCCTCAGGAACCACACTTGGGCATGGGATTAAATAACATTGCCTTAGCTTACCAGGAAGACCCTGAGGAGGTAGATCCAATCCAGGAGGCCATTGTGGAGGAAATGCAAGTTCCAGGACCTCAACTATTAGAGCTGCAGGCCCCCCTTCTTATCTTGCAGGACCAGATTGCTCCTAAGGCCTAGCCACAAGCTGTTGAGCAAGATCCTATGCCTGTTTCTGAGAATATTTCAAGTAAGAACATTAGTGCTAATAACAACCTGGTAGCTGGCTGTTCTGCTGCAGTTGACTGTGCTTTGGAAGGAGCTGCAGATAGTGAGAGAGATAACATTACAGTAAAGTGCACTGAGAGTATGATTTCAAGGAAGGAGATGGAAGTGTCTGCTCTGAAAGGAAAGGAAAATGTACTTGTGGAGCCTTATGATGTTAGTAAGAAAGGTACTTTTGGACCTCATTCTTCTCCTTGTTCCCGAAATTATTTTGATGTGCAAAATATGGTTGAATCACATGCTATGGATATTATTGATGGTTCTCATTTGATCTCTGAAGAAGGTTTGGACCTGTGGATCCAACATTTTGCTCCAGCCACTCAGGGGGAAACTAACACATTTAAGATTGATATACCTGTAAGTTGGTTCAACTTCATAATACATCTCCTATTAACTCCTGATAAGTTTGGTTGGATTATGAATCTGCTCCAATCTGAACTCTGGACTTTGTTGGCTGCAAACTATTCTGCTGAAGAAACTGTCTCTTTTCATATTCCCGATACCTGCTCCACTTCTCAGGCTCCTAGCTGTAAGGACATCATGCAGGGCTCTGGCAAGGAAAATGAGGGAATAAGCCCAGCTGCACACTCTTCTAGTGGTACTGGGAGCCCACTTCAGCTGGTGTCCCCAAATAAAATCCTCATCTTGCCTCTTGGGGAGGCAGTTTCAAGGAAGAGAAGGGACAAAGAACCCCTTGTGGAAACAGAGGTAAGGAGGAGTGACAGGAATAAAAGAGATAATAATGGCTATAGGAGGAATTCTTGTGCTGCTCAAACATGCCTACCTTGTGATGCTTTACCTCCAACAATTCCTAATAAAATTGTCAAAAATCTGACAAAGAGTTTCTGCAAGGTCTCTAAGGAAGAAGCACATGAGAAGCTGTCCAAGAAACTCAAGAAAAAGGACAAGGAGGAGGTGGCCAAGGTACCCAAGGCCACTGGAGATGCCGAACACCCACGCGCTGTGCAGCCATGATTGGACAACACAACTACAAACCCTTAAGAAAGCTTCTCCACCTGTTTTTCTTTCAGCATGCACATTGTAGGATGGCTGTGGTTAATTCTGGGCACATGTGTAATACTTCTGGTTATGATGCTCTTTGCCACTTTTGGGTTACTAGTGGGAGATCTTTTCAATTTCATGTGTGTACCCAAGACTTTGTGATGAGGGTTATGTGGGACAAATGTACTGTGATTCTCCTGGAAAGTGCTTGTATCCATGCTTATGATTGTTCTATTATTGAGGGGTGGAGATATGCAGTTTGTTTTGTGCATGTGCACCTATTTCATACAGGGTTTGGCACCAGGGGATGGTACTTGGTGTTTAAAATCAATCTGATTATAAGTGTTAATGAATAACAACAGATCATGGAACATACTGAACTGGAATGTTAGGGGTATTAATTCCTTAGATAAATGGTTAGCCATCAAACAAAAAATTGAGGAGAGTGCTGCTTGTATTGTTTGTATTCAGGAAACTAAAAGAGAAGTGTTTGACCTTGCTTACATTCATAATTTCTGTCCACAAAGATTTAACAAGTTTGAATTCCTGCCCTCAGTTGGAGCTTCTGGTGGTATTTTGACTGCATGGAATGGATCCCTTTTCAATGGGGAAATGATCTTTCAAAACAAATTCTCTCTCACAGTTCAGTTTACCTGCAATACATCTAATCACTCATGGATACTTACTAATATTTATGGACCTTGCAACCTTAAGGATAAGCTGGAATTTATTGACTGGTTAAATTCTATTTAAATGGATAATGAGGCTAAATGGATTATCATGGGAGATTTTAACTTCATAAGATCTCCAGAGGACAGAAATAAACCAGGAGGGGATATTAATCAGATATTGTTGTTGAATGAGGCTATTAGTAATCTTGGGTCGGTTGAGCTGCCCTTAAAAGGCAGACAATTTAGTTGGAGTAACATGCAAGATAGCCCACTTTTGGAAAAGCTAGACAGGATTTTCACATCAGCTGCTTGGATGACATCTTTCCCTGATTCTACTGCACTTCCTCTAGCCAAACCAATCTCTGATCACATCCCTTGTATGATCAAAATTGGAACAAGTAATCCCAAGTCTAAGGTTTTCAGGTTTGAAAATTATTGGTTGAAGCACAACTCATTTAAGGAATTTGTTCAAGCTGCTTGGAATATTCCAGTGGGTTTCACTGATCCTGCCAAGAGGGTTAATGCCAAATTTAAAAATTTGAGAAGAGCACTCAAACTGTGGGCCAAGAGCATTTCTTGTTTGAAAAAGCAAATTGATGAACTAAATGCTTGCATCTTTCTTTGGGACATGATTGAGGAATACAGAGACCTAACCCTGTTTGAAGCAAATTGCTGGATTTTGCTAAAAGAATATTTGCTGGTGGTACTTAATAATCATAAGATTTACTGGAAACAGAGGGGGAAAATCAAAAGAGTTTAGTCTGGTGATGAAAACACTAAATTCTTGCACACTAAGGCTTCAATAAATCATAGACACAATAACATTGCAATGCTGGTGAATGAGGATCAGATGGAAGTCACTGACCATGAGGGTAAAGCTGCTATACTTTGGGAGGCTTTTAAAAAAAAGACTTGGACAGTCCAATGGCCACAATATGTACTTTGACCTGCATGACTTATATGAGAACAGAATTGATCCTCAAACTTTTCAAGAGCTGGTGAGGCCTTTCAGACAGGAAGAGATTGATGATGTAGTGAAAAACTTGCCCAATGATAAATCTCCAAGTCCATATGGCTTCAAAATGAATTCACTAAAGCCTGCTGGGACAGTATTAAGGAGGATACTACTGCACTCATCATCGCTTTTCATGCTGGCACTGTGAATCTTGAGAGCATCAAACCTCCTTCATCACCTTAATTCCAAAAAAGGATGTACCCCTCACACCTAATGACTTCAAACCTTGTCGGTGGGAAACGACACCTATGGGATCACTGGAATCCCTTCTACGGTTGCGGGGCGAGGGGACCGTGAGGAGAGCAGGACTAGCAGATGACACAGAGGGATTTACCTAGGTTCGGGCCACAAAGATGCGTAAAACCCTACGATCCTGCTTTGGTGGATGTATTAGTGTTCTTGAGCTCTCGAACTAGCTCTGGGTGCTATGGGCTTCAAAAGAGCTGAATCCTTTCTCTATGTGCCATGGGCCTCCTTTTATAGGCGGAAGGAGCTGCCACAGTGGCACACAGGAGGTGGAAAGTGCTACAGCATTGCGAGGTTATCGCTAGTATACAGTACAAGACGCATTCAATCGTGGCTTAGGTGTCCCTCCGCTTTATCGGAGACGGGGGCGTGGCCCGTCCCGTCCGTCGCCGCTCCCCCTCGCTTCGACACACGCCCTGGCCAGCGATGCATGCAGTGCCATGTAGACAGGCAGGCAGCTAGGGCTGGAATTCGAGCCGATTCAAGCCAGCTCGGCTCGATTCGCTAAAGCTCATTTCATTAACGAGCTAGCTCGACTCGACTCGTTATTATAACGAGTTCAAATCCAAGATTGGCTCGACTCGTATAACTCGTGAGCTCGCTCGTTTAGCTTGTTAAGCTCATTAAGGATATGAACATAAAACCTTAGGAATAAGATAAAAATGAACATTGTTTGTGAACATTGTACATGTTTAACATGTATATTTTAAATTCACAAGTATTCATTTTTTCATATTCATAGCGCAACTTAGCCTTGTGTTGTGTGCCTAGGATGCAGGGTGCTTAGCTGATCTCTTGTATCGAGCCTAACGAGTTACACGAGTACTCATGAGATTGGCTAGTTTAACTTGGTTTATAAATGATCTTAAACTAAATCTTGGCTCGACTCAATATTCTTCGAGTTCGAGTCGATTCGAGCCGAGTCACGAGTTACTCGTTTAGCTCACGAGCTTTGATCTTTTTTTCCAGCCCTATAGGCAGCTAAGGTGGCGCGGTGGTGGAGCCTCCACAAAGGATTGCATGCTTCCACGCAGGTGCCTGCCCAGCTGGTTGGGTCGGTAGCTACATGCGAACGGCAGTGAACACTTGCTTGGAGCGGGCCTGGCGGCGGCCCTGCCGGTGTGCTTGGCGAGGGCCTTGTCGGGTGGCGCGGCAAGGGTCTTACCGGGTGTCCCGGCAAGGGTCTTGCCATGTCGAGCTGATTTCCCCGGCAAGGATCTTGCCGGGGGTCTCGTGGGTTTCTTCGGTGAGGATGATTGCCTTCCTATCCTCATCTGATCTCATCTATTCTTTGTCTTCACAAAGATCTGCATGCCACCACAGAGGTGCCTCCCAAGCCCTATCCCAACGCGTTTGTCAAGCTTTGGTGGGCTCAAGGCTGGCTCGCTTGGTTGGTGTGGGTGAGCTGCCCTGGGAAGGGCCTTGCCGGGGCTGATGAGGCTGCCCCGGCAAGGGTCCTCACCGGGGGAACCTGCTACGCCTATCTGATCTTTGTGGCCTTGGTCTTTGTTGTTGCTTTGTTTGTCCTTGTGGCTTCGGCTTCTCTCCGGCTTCCCCTTCCTGCCATGTCTATGCGTGGCCGTGGCGGGAGGCTCTAACTCCCCGTGCACAAGTAAAGGGGTCAAAAGCAGAGCCCCTACTTTTGTACACCGACATACCTATTTCTTTGCTAAATGGAATTATGAAAATCATCACCAAACTGTTAGCCAACAGACTTCAGAAAGTGATTCTACAAATGGTTCATATCAATCAGTATGATTTTTTAAAGAATAGGATGATACAAGATTGTCTTGGCTGGGCTTATGAATATATCTATCAGTGTCAGAAATCAAGAGAGGAGATGCTAGTGGTCAAGCTAGATTTTGAAAAAGCTTTTGATACTATTGAACATCAGGCAATCATTGATATATTCAGAGCAAAGGGTTTTGGGGAGAAGTGGATCTCTTGGATGAATCGGATTTTCACATCTGCAACTTCTACTATAATGCTTAATGGAGTCCCTGGGAAGAAATTTTATTGCAAAAGAGGGGTCAGACAAGGTGACCTTTATTCACCTTTGATATTTGTTCTGGCAACTGATCTTCTTCTGTCCATCCTGAATAAGGCTATGCGACTAGTAATTATAAATCCCCCACTTCACAGAAATTCTTGCCCTGACTTCCCAATAGTACAGTATGCTGATGACACACTGGTCTTCATGAAAGCTAATGCCAGAGAACTCATTTGTCTCAAGTCACTCCTCAATACTTTTGCTTCTGCCACTGATTTAAAGGTAAATTATGGTAAATCAATCATGGTGCCCATCAACATTGCAGAAGAAAGAGTTGATATCTTCACAAATACATTGCAATGCTCTAGAGGTCACTTCCCTTTCACATACTTGGGATTGCCTTTGGGAATTTATAGACCCACTGTGGAACAATGCCTTCCTCTAGTGCAGAGAATTGCAAAAAAACTTGCCATCCTTTGTACATTCATGACTTGAGCAGGAAGGTTGCTCTTGGTGAAATCAGTACTGGCATCTTTAACTATTTTCTTCATGTGCTTCCTGGATGTTCCTGTCACAATAAAACAGCAGATCATTAAGTACTTGAGACATTTTTTGTGGAGGATCCCTGATATGGAGGATAAGAGACCTGCACTAGTGGCCTGGAAAACTGTGTGTAGACCCAAGACTCAAGGAGGTCTAGGTGTCATGGATATATTTACACACAACAAGACCTTGCTCATGAAGAACCTCCATAAGTTTTTTAACAAACATGATATTCCTTGGGTAAATCTAATTTGGGAGACTTACTACAGTAATGGAAACTTACCAGGAGAAAGTAGGGAGGGATCTTTTTGGTGGAAATCTAATTTACCTCTCATTGATCCTTACAAAGAAATTGCTAGATGTAATGTGGGAGATGGTCTTACTTCCCTGTTTTGGGATGACTGCTGGCATGATTTCATCTTGAAACACAAATTTCACCACCTCATGACTTTTGCCAGAGATACTTCTATGACTGTAAGCCAAGTTATCCATACTGAGTATCTCCAAGACTTATTTCACCTGCCATTGACAACTCAAGCTTATGAGGAATTTCTTGAAATGGAAGACATTTGCATCTCATTAAGAAACTCATACTATCTGCAGTTGAAAGACACATGGAGCTATATATGGGGGAATGAAACATACTCTTCAATCAAAGCTTACAAGGTGTTAATTGGATATAAGCCAACTCCACCTCACTTCAATTGGATTTGGAAGAGCTCATGTCAACCAAAGCACAAAATTTTCTTTTGGCAACTTCTGCATGATAGAGTTAACACCCGAAACCTGCTAAGAAGAAAGAATTTTGAGCTTGGGGATTATAATTGTGCTGTTAGGGACTGCCAGCAGGAGGAGACACTGCATCATCTTTTTTGGAGCTGCCCCTTTGCAGCTCAATGTTGGGACTTCATCTGCCCAAACAAAGACAAGAATTTATCAGTGTTGGAAGCATTTGAAGACCTCAAAGACAAACTGCACCTCCCTTTTTTCATGGAGATTATTATACTGGGTTCTTGGGCTATTTGGATATCTAGAAACAACAAAATCTTTGAGCATATTAACCCCTCTTTTCTGGGGTGGAAGCATATCTTTCTGGAGGAACTCAAGAAATGGAATTCAGGATGAAGAATAAATTACTGCCTCAATTTTCAGTTTGGTTAGAATCAATCTTGTAAATATAGAGATAGGGTAGGGTTTTTTTAGTAGTTTGTCTATTTTTTGTTGTTGTTTTTTCTTTCTTTTTTTGGACTTACCTCAAGCACTTGAGACTAGACCCTTTTCCTTGATAATTTAATAAAAGCTGCAGTGGGGTTTTACCCTACTGTTTATATTCAAAAAAAAAGCAAGATCATAGTATCATCATAGGGGTGGGTCACAAATGGAACATGGAAACAATAAGCAATATCTCCACCAAGCTTGCAAATACACATACGAGTACTAGAATAAATCACCCTGTGTAATGCAAAGCATGGGTCACAAATGCATGGCAAAGGCATAGGAATAAGCATATCGTGCAAAGTGAACATGGCAAGATGGGTATATAATATGTAATGGACAATAACCCATTGCCAAGTGAGGGCCATGTCGAAGAAATGCGTGAATTTTTTGTGCAATGTGGACGGTGGTAAGGATAATCCACGGTATCCCAAGTCATCGTTGCTCTCTACAGCTCGTTTTGTCAACTCATGGGATTGTGAGATTGACAAGTATTCATGGGTACCTACACAAAAGAGACAAAAACCAAAGAAATTGTGCGCGTGGTAAATGTACACATCATCCATCATGACGTGTATGTGCATGTGTGAGTTAGCACAAGGTAAGCATCACTCAAAGAAATTTGATGCATGATATAAGAACATGTCATCCATCATGAAAGAATAGTTATTATGTATGAGACAATGGGGACAAAAATTGAGAATGCAACTATATGTCACATAAATAGCATGTTTATTCATGGGGAGCATATGGTGCACATAATTATTGGGATCATCAATGGTTGGGATGGATCACAATCTCCTAACATGCATGAGGGACTATGGGGTTCTCCTCATGAGCAAGATTGGAAACATCATATGGAGAAAATGGACAACATCCAAAACAATGCATATCCGAAGCTAGGTGGTCATGGCATGGCATATGAGATAAATGATGCAAAGGGAGCATATCAATATCATCACAAGAAAAACAAATGTTAATAACCATGGGCTTGTCATCTATGCCATATGTGCAAATTGGGTTTATTTTAATGGCATATGAATAGTCACTATGAAGAGATTTCAGATAAGACATATGGTTGATCTCATGCATAGCATATGAAAAGTCAAGTGGATTATCAAACATGATGTGACCTAAAGAATTGTCACAGGAAATCATATGTAACATGGCATGACAACTAATATACTCCACATCAGAATCATCATACTCATCATAAGTGGGAAAATCATCGCATGGGGAAATCATACTAGCATGAAGCATGGTACTAGGTGAATCAACATCATGCAAGCAATCAATGTCAAGAATTTCCACTAGTGGGACTAGAGCATCACCGTCACCTATGTTACCGTTGTCATTACACTCAAGTTGTGTAGGGGAGGTGGGAAAGACCAAATGGTGGTAATCGCCATCTTTATGGAACCATGGGGGGGCCTGCATCATATTCCACCATGGCCATATATGGGGCTAGTGGTGAAGTCACTCTCACTCTCAATATGGTGGCACAAGTCACTCAAGTCATCATATGTTGTCGTGGTCAAAGGGAAAATCCAATGCTCAACCATCTCATCGTTGTCGTCATGGATGAAGGCCAAGGATGGCACATCATCGCTCTCGCCTCCTAAGATGGAAGCATCATCCTTGCTCGTCACCGTGTCGCTCGCCTCCAAAGCTTGTTCCTTAAGGGTGTCCGTAGTCGTACTCGTCGCCGCATCATCTTGAAAAAGAGTCGAAGTATACTCGGCATCATTAATGCCACAAAGAGGGATGATCATGAAGTAGAACTTGGGAGCATTTTCTTGGAGCTCATCGGGCTTGGACATCTTGGTGCTGCTATCCTCATGCTCATTCTCATGGAGCTTGGTCGTTGCAAAGGAGCTTGGGGTGGATAAGCCTTGGCCTTCATGAGTTATTGTTCTGCCTTGAGAGCACCAATGTAGTTGTTGTCGAGGGACTTGTAGTTCTCAAGGAAGATAGTCTTGGAGATGTCATTGTTCAATCCCATCATGAAGTGGAAATTCATCTAAATGGGGTCGTCCACGCCGGCTCGTCGCAAGGCATTCTTCATCTCCTTGAAGTATGCGTCGATGGACTTCGATCCTTGAATGGAGTACTCCAATTGGCGTAGAAGTTGTTCCGTGCAGGTTGGAGACATGAACTCTCGCCGCATAGCTCTCTTTTTTTGTGCCAACTCATGCCGTAGCTCTCCGAAGGTGTGTGAAGCCACCATGTGCACGCGTAGTCGTGGAAGTTCCTGGTGGCGCACTTCACTTGATCTTCGGGACGAACTTGATGTAGCTTGAGGTTGTTGTCCATCAAGCTCTCCCACTCGAGATATTTCTCGGGTTCTAGAGTCCCATCGAAAGGAATCTCGTGGTTGGTGTCGAGATCGTAGTAGCTCATGGAAGTTGCGGACTTGAGCTTGGGGAGCTTCTCTTGAGCGTAGCCTTGAGGTTCTTGTTGGCGAAGATGCCGCATATCCTTAGGCGAAGATGCCTTGAAGTCGCTTGGAAAAGATGCCAAGGGAGATGGTGAAGCCATAAAGCGGTGGTTGGTGTTGAGCTCTTGACCTTCACATTCTTGTTGGTGATGGTGTCAATGCCGATGTGATCTTGCCGGAGATGGTAGCTCGAAAGGATGCGCTCTTGAGCGTCTTCTCGAAGATGAGGGAGATCGCTTGTAGGACTTGATGAGGGCTATGATCGCCTCCATTTGAGCTTGCATCTTGGCGTCGACGTTGTTGTTCGTGGCGTCAAACTCGTCATTGTTTTAGACCAAAGGAGGTGTGCATTGCCTATCCATCACAAGACTCGAGTAGAGGTGAGTAGGAAATGAGATAAACAATACCAAGTTACCTTTTCCGAAAGTTGAGGATGTATCCCATTTCACTCAATGTGAAATGAAAGAATAGTGGAATTGGTACCAAACTTGTTCACTCACACCATCAAGTAAAGCTTATGGAGTAGCTTGGTGAGGATAGTGGCACAAAAGTTTGATGCAAAATGTTAGCAAGAGTGAATAATGTTAAAAGAGATTCACAAATTCGCAAGTCAAACAAGTAGACCAATAGTAATGAATGGCACACGGAAACGCACACATATATAGATAAATGTGGTCATGCAACCAAGGAATGAGCACAAAATGTGGAATCCACGAAAAATGCTCGTGTTGCACAACTCAAGAGAGACGCTAGCACGATTGCTCAATAGGTGGATATGACACTTGTGCACAACCTATGATAGGCGTAATGTATCAACTTTCTATCCGAAGGATGCTATATGTGTATGATGTTCCAGTGTTTCTCAGACGATGATCCAAGACGATCAAGTATGATACCATATGATATATTGTAATGCACTATGATACGATGCTATGGCTCTTGCTTACAAGCTCATCGTTCACTCTTTTTCTTTGCTTAAAAGCTTATTCTTTTTTTATATGGCCACTTTTGCACAATGCACAAACCAAGATAGCAATAGTGTATGTGCGGGAAAAAACTTGTGACACAATATATGATATGATAGCAAGATGATACCAATATGATATGGTATATATGCAATGGAAGGTGTAGATCAATGATCACTAATGTGCACAAGTAACATTGCCGGCAATACTCAATGGCTAGTCTCGATAGGCAAGTGACGCAAAATGGGCTAGGAGTTAACAATGCAATGACAAGGAGAATGTACAGTGATGCTGTCGAGGTTATCGTCGAGGTAGTTGTTTGTAAGCAAGGATGGATGATGAAGAAGTGGTCAATGTTGACGACTACCTCATGGCGATGATGAGTGGCGGTGTTCTTGATGTAGAACCATTCCTAATTAGCTGAAACACCTTAGGAAACGGAAAAACCATGAACTCAAAATCTCAAACGTCAAATGTCAAATGGTGGTAACGGAAAGCGATGGTGGTTTGCACTCGGCAACGCAGAAGTGGGATGATTGGTCATGCGAGTCAGAGTTGAAGTCATCATCCCTAAGTAGTCAAAACACCTTAGGAGACACAAGCCACAACTCAAAAAAGCAAAAAAAAATTGAGTTAACTTGGGTTGTCGGAAGTGTATGGTGGTGGTTGATGAACAAGTAATCATCCCTAAGTAGCCGAAACACCTTTGGAGACTCGAATCACTACATAAGCAACCACTAATGCTATGGTGAACAAAATGGGTTAGGTTGCGAAAGTCGATGGTGGTAATGCGGAGGATGTGGTGGAAGCCCTAGGCAAAGATGCCAAAATTACAAAATTTGATGGAGTCAAATGATGTTGGTATTTTTGTGGGATGGGGGATGTCAATAGCTTCAAAACGAGCTAAAGAACGTCAAAATCGGAGTTCGGATGAATTAGTTATGAGCAAAACAAAAATCAGCCGAAGTTGATATCTACAGGTTTCGGACGTCCGGTAATGGAGGGATGTCCGGTCGGGCTCGGAAATCCGCTGTTTCAGCTCGGGTTAGGTGTTCCGGTCGTCCGATAAAGATCGGACGTCCGGTGGCTCGGGGTCAACGCGGGATTTGAGCTCGGGGACGCGATTTTGGCCGGAATTTGGGGATTTGGGAGTCAAAATTGAGCAAATTTCGTGGATGAAAGATGGGGAAACCTGGGGAGCTGCTAGATCCACTCAAAACCAAGCAAATCCATGGATCAAAATCAAAATTTAGGACGAAATAAAGCAAAAGAAGGCTAGAAAGCGATGGGAAGGACTCCAAAAACATGATCAATGTGGCTCATGATACCATATGGAACGGGGCTAACCCGGTGCAGGCCGATCTTTCACGATTGACATGGGTTCCCTCGGAGAACACGAAGAACACGGGGAAGAACGGAGAGAAATCACAAGGGGAAACACTCAAGAACAAGTCCAATCACACATCCACTAGACAATCAAACACACAAGATCACAAGGTACATGAACAACAAAGGGAAAGACACAAGGTAGAGTTCATGTTCAAGAGGAGGTCTTGATGGGGAGTCCTCCCGTGAGGGGGTCTTGATGATATCCCGCAAGATCTTCTCCTAGATGGAGGTCTTGACCTCCAATGGAGTAGTGGTAGGAGGAAAGCTCACATACAAATGTGCTATCACTTTGCTAACCCTAGAAACGAGGTGGAGGTGGTCTATTTATAGTCTTAGCCACGAAGGGGTAAGTGGGAGAGGGATACAAGGCCCAAGGCCCGTGGTTGCGCACTGGCAGGTACCAGACGACCGGTGGGGGTCGTACGTCCGGTGGCTCGGAATGGTACGGACGTCCGATGCGTGTTGGAAGTTTGCTAATTCTTCTCGGGACAGGTAGTGCCGGACATCCGGTCGGTGTCGGTCGTCCGGTCGCTGGGACTCGTCGGACGTCCGGTGCCTCATCGGTCGTCCAGTTGTTGTAGGCTTGGTCTGCTGCTGGTCGAGGGTGAGTCGGACGTCCGGTGGAGGTCGGTCGTCCAGGCAGTGTAGAGTGTCGGACGTCCGGTGGCACATCAAACATCCAGCCGCTGTAGGCTCTGCAGCTCCGTCTTCTTCCGTCTTCTCTTCCATGCTTCCCTCGCGGATGGTGTAGGTGTTCCTTAGCGCTTGCACTCCTCGTCGTCGTCCATGAAGCTCCGACAATACCTATGCATGCACACGAGTGGAGTGTCAAGTAGTATGCCATCCTCGAAGGGGTCAAGTGAACACATGTAAAGGAGAAGATTCACCTTTATGTATGATAGGTAGAGGTCACACGTGTCACTTGCCAAACAGACTCTTGACATGGTGATGCCCGTAGGATGCTCCGCATCACCTACCTAGGCTCCGCAGAGAGGTCCCCGCCGGTCTACATCCTAAGTTCTTAGGGGTCTTGGGCCATTCGCCCTTTGCACTCCGGGTCATTGTGAGCAGGGTGGATACCAGTGCCACCTCTATCCTAGATGGCACGATCCGACTGTGCCACAATGCTGAACTTGACATCTACCAGAGCTTCTAGAAGATTCATACGATGCCAATTGCCCATACTTATTCCTGCATGGTGGTCATTGCGAAAAAGGACAGAGGCCTACTTGGATCACATATCAAAACCACTAGTGACTTGGGAGCATGTGGTAACGAGCAGAGACTCACGATCAATATGACCCTGTCGCCCCGTCTCGTGGACTTACGACAAGGGTCCAAAATGCCCGTTCGTACCCATAGAAATATCGCGGGTACCCTCCAGGTCAACATGACTTGCATGAGACTGTCGGGAACTCAGGTCCACCTCTACCGGGGTGGTGCCGCCTGTCCCTCCAGTGTTCCAATAACAATAACTCTCGCGGGTACCCCTCGGAGCCGAGCCATCTTTAACATGGTTCTGGGGGTAAAGTCAAAGTAACCATGTGTCCAAAACATCAAGGAGGAAATCCGAGGAATCACCCTTGATGGATTCCTTTTCGCTGTAACCGTCAAGGTGAAATCGGAGGGATCACCCTCGAGGTTCACACTTGAGGTGTTGCACGACAGAGTTGTATCTGGAGTGGTGAAGGAGGAATCACCCTCGACAGACCACGATTGATTAACTACACTACAAAGTTATCATTAGTCATGCGTCACGAGGTATCACCCTCAACACTCGATAGCAGCCCTGCAGTGTCGTACAACTAAAGGGGGTGAGGTGGTGTGTCGTGCTCTAGACGTCGATCACATTGATCAAGTCACCGATCATCAAGCCGAGACAACTGGGACAAGGTGAGGGGTCACTAACCAACCTAAACTAAGCACTATAGGATAAGCATGTAAGGTACAAAAGCAGGCTATGCATCAGAATAGGAGCAATCAAATACAGTAGCAAAATCTAATGCAAGCATGAGAGAGAATGAAATGGGCGATATATGAATGATCAAGGGGGTTTTGCTTGCCTGTTTGCTGAAAACGAAGAAGGGTCGTCAGTGACGTAGTCGATCATAGGGGCAGCATCGGTCTCAGGGTCTACCGAAAATAAGAGGGGGAAGAACCAATAGATATGTAGCAAACAAGTGCATCACTAAGCATGACATGGCAATATGCAGTGCTAGGGGTGACCTATCGCTGTACTACACGATACACGTGAAGGGGGAAAACATCTGGGAATGTTTTCCCGAAGTTTGGTATTTTTTGGACAGAGGAATCGAAAGGGACGGTTCCATGTTCAGCATGCTAGGGGCATGTGACGGATGAACATATTGCATATTCCGATTCGTTGTATTTTTCTGAGAAACTTTCATGTATAAATTATTTTCAACTGAGTTACGGATTATTTTATATTAATTTTCAAAGTTTTAATCAATTTCTAAAATTATTATTAATTCTAAATTGAATGCAAAATTGCTAGGGGCACAAATCACTCTGTACACAAAAGTGTACACAAGTTGACATGTGGGCAAGGGGGGCTAGTTGACTAGTCAAACTTTGACTGGTCAATGATGTCTACGACGCAACCTTCTTCTTGTAGACTCGTGTTGGGCCTCCAAGTGTAGAGCTTTGTAGGACAGTAGCAATTTTCCCTCAAGTGGAGGACCTAAGGTTTATCAATCCGTGGGAGACATAGTATGAAGATGGTCTCTCTCAAACGACCCTGCAACCAAATAACAAAGAGTCTCTTGTGTCCCCAACACACCTAATACAATGGTAAATTGCATAGGTGCACTAGTTCGGCAAAGAGATGGTGATACAAGTGTAATATGGATAGTAGATATAGGTTTTTGTAATCTGAAAATATAAAAACAGCAAGGTAACTAGTAACAAAAGTGAGCAAAAATGGTATTGCAATACTTGGAAACAAGGCCTAGGGTTCATACTTTCACTAGTGCAAAGTCTCTCAACAATGATAACATAAATGGATCATATAACAATCTCTCAATGTGCAACAAAGAGTCACTCCAAAGTTCCTACCGCGGAGAACATAAGATGAAATTTCTTGTAGGTTACGAAACCACCTCAAAGTTATTCTTTCCGATCAATCCATTGAGCTATTCCTATAAGTGTCACAAATAGCCCTAGAGTACGTACTAAAATAACACCATATGACACTTGTACAACGAGGTTCTATAAAATGGTTTTTAACCCCTTTCCGCGACGACGTGTTGAACTGTCGCCAAGTGAGTGACTGCGATAGGGGGGTCCTTCCCACACGCCCCAGAAACCATCGGGGATAGGGAGCCTAGATGCATAGAGTTGTCCCTACCAAACTGTTTTTGATATCTCGAATATCCGAAACGCTCCATCCTTGCAACTCGTTTGTGCTTGCATTGCCATCACAGTCGGGCCTCTATGGTGCTACATTTACGATGAGCGACCCATCACAAATAGTTCACGATTATAGAAGCAGACAATCACACACATTTACTTTTCCTTGAGTGTATGTGATTCAATATACGAGCGCACGTAGTTGTCGCTATAAAACTGTATGCGAAGCTTGAATACGCCCCACACGATTCATCCATCGTACCCACATTGGATGAAGACCTATCGCACGCGCTCTTCTATGACCAAACATTTGCGACGCACAGAACATCACAAACAGACCATAATTGCGAAGCATGTGTGATAAGGTGACTATCGCAAACATTTAACAGGAAAGAACTATGTACGGTGCTATTGTTAATCGCACTTGTTTTTTCTTGGCTGATCCTGTGTGCAGTAGAGATTGATCCCACACGTAGTGGATCCTAGAAACGTTTATGGTCTCCAAGTATATCGTAGACGTTTTGCTTACCGTGTGCGGTGTAATCCCTAATTAATCCTTAATTTAAAAATAACAAGTTTTGAATTTGAAAGTAGGCTATCACTTATTTCAACCATGTTTATTACAAATATAGGTTCAACCACGAATGCATAATTCGATGCACAGGTACATATACTGAAGAACTACATAAGCACCAAGTAAATAATGATGAACTATAGTTCTAATAAAGACTTTAAAGAGAGAGACGAAAGACATTCTCGTTGCTAGAGAAGGTGAAGCGGAATGCCCATATTGTGCCATCCTCCATGCATAATGCACGCACGACTCTAGGCCAACCCCTTGTGATGGTAGCCCGTCCATCCTTCACTGTCTTAAGGACTTCTCGATGCTCATTGTAGTCTGGATGAAATACTTTAACCTTCATTGTGTGTCCATTGTCGGTCTCAAAACCGGCGGATCTCAGGTAGGGGGTCCGAACTATGCGTCTAAGGATCAAAGGTAACATGAGGCAGGGACACGATGTTTACCCAGGTTCGGGTCCTCTTAATGGAGGTAATACCCTACTTCCTGCTTGATTAACTTTGATGAGTATAGGGGTTACAAGAGTTGATCTACCTCGAGATCGTAATGGCTAAACCCTAGATATCCTGTATGATTGTGATGATCTTTACGGACTAAACCCTCCAGTTTATATAGACATCGAAGGGGACTAGGGTTGTAAAAAGTCGGTTTACAGAGGAAGGAAACTACACATCCGGACGCCAAGCTTGTCATCCACGCAAAGGAGAGTCCGATCCTGACACGGGGGAAGGCCCTCTGTCTTGTATTTTCACGACCCATCAGCCCGACCCATATCACATAGGCCAGCTCCCCGAGGACCCCATAATCCAGGACTCCCTCAGTAGCCCCCGAACTTGCCTTCAACGACGAAATTGTATCCGGCTTCATGTCTTCAGCTTTGCAAGGCGGGTTCTCCACTGTACTTCGTATAGCTCGGCTTTTTTACTTTAAATACCATACCCTTCAGCTTGTGTGCCGCCGTCACCTCGGCCTCCACGTGTCGAATGAATACGAAGGGTCTAAGCGTTTTTGCAAATAACCCCTCGTCCATATGAGGAAGGCATCTATTTAAAGAGCTTGAATATCAGATACCATTCCTCACCAGGCGAAAATCCTTAGAGCTTGCCATGGCTGGTGCTCCTAGCTCTTCCTTGTGCCCACTCGGTCCTCAAAAAGGCGATTGGGAGAGCTTCTCAATATCCCACGCCCAGTTGACCAAGCTTCAGACGGAGGGATACCTCCCACCTGTGGATCTAGTCCCCGTTCGGGCGGGACTAACTTCTATCAACGGGGAAATCCTGACGGAGAACTTCCCCAATCCTACTAAAGGGGGATGGGTGTGCTTTGTTTCTTTCCTGATGAGGGGCATGGGATTTCTGATTCATCCTTTCCTTAGAGGTCTTCTGGAGTATTATGTCCTCCAACTGCACAATCTCACGCCGGGCTCCATCCTGCATATTGCAGGCTTCATTGATCTTTGTGAGTTGTTCCTAGGCTACGAGGCCCATTTTGATTTGTGGAGGAAATATTTCTGCCTCGTCCCCCACTCCCAAGAGGGATCCATATTCGAGGTGGGCGGTGCCAAAGTATGGCGCATAGCCGGAATAGGATACCTATCTGGTTCTACATTGAAGACGTTGTTCTCACGGACCCAATCCGGCAAGGTCTTCCTGAATTTTCCACTACTCCTTTAAAGAAGCGTGCTAGCTGGTGTCCCCGAAGCTATGAAGAAGAAGACAGTGTAGAGATTAAGAGGCTAGTGAGCAAGATCAGAATACTCGCCCACTCCAGACTGTCCATAGTTGAGGTAATGGAGATTTGAATAACGCGATGCGTCCAGCCACTTCAATTCAGAAGGCTCCCCATGTGGCATTACAATGGGGAGGACGACGCATCCTGCTGTGGGTGCAAGGGTCTAGTCAATTTTGTCGCTTTGGGCGCCATGTTGGCTGATGTTTACAAAGGGGAGAAGGAAGACTTTACTGACCTTAAATGCCAAGAAGGTTTCTCCATGTATAACCCCATCTATTGGGTAAGTTTTCAATCATAGGCCTCACTCAATCTTTTTTCTTTAATTAAGCTTAGTCGAATTTTAATACAACTACCCTTAACAACAATGGAGAAAGGTCGTCGGAGGGATCTACAGCCCGCTCCACAACCGGAGAACCATAATCGAGACCTAGATCTTGGATTTGAAGAGGATCCAGATATATTTATTGAATTGAAAGGAGTCTTTCATCAGACGAGCTACGATGGCACGGAGGTGGCTAGTATAGCCGATTACCCCGGACTTCTCCATTCCTCCCATGTAAGTACCCAGGAGACACCTTCTCAAAGAGAGTTTTCCCCTTGCAACTCACCCGCCGCACTATATCATGCTCAGACTAATCCGGCCCCAGGCCTGCAACAAGGATTGGAGGGGAGGCGGGAGCAATGCCGGATTTTCATCTCCCAGAGGATTCAGATAATGTATCCGTCACCAACTCCGAGCTTGAGAGCGCGATGAATCATCGGCGGCGGAGAGCGGCTATGCATGACACAAATTTCACCGAAGAGGCATTCAATGCTTTCAGCTCAACGGATGCTTACATCCGAGTTGCTCGGGATGGACTTGCTGGAACCACTCACCAGCTTTCAAAGGATATGCGGGTAAGTATTTTTGGTGCAGATTCAATAAGCATATACCAGTAGCCCCCGAGTCTTGAAGCAGTTGGCCTAACTGATTTAAGGGTCGTTACATTCGCAGGTACTCATGGAGATAAATAATGCATTATCCAAGGAGCTAGAAGAATGCCGAACTAAGCTAACTGTTGCCACCGCCGAACTAAAAAATTTAAAGAAATCCAAGAAGGCACCTGATGGTAAGTACAACAGCAGCCCGGAAATAAGATTTCATGGCTACAATGATGTTACTTAATTATGCATCATTTTGTTGGTAGGTTCGACAGATCAGCTGGAGGAGAAGCTAAGGGCTGCTCATGCGGACAAGCAACATGCCGAAGGGCAAGAAGCCGTTGGTCAACGTGTATTGACATGGACCTTTAATGAGGAGAACAAACTACAAGATACAAATTTCAAGCAAGCCAAATAACTGAAGGATTCAAGAGCCCAACTATTGGATGCTTTGAAGGAGAACAGGCAGCTGAAAGGCGGCATATTCAGTATGCTCCTTAACCTGACTTTCACATGGTCTCATGTTTGAAAATTTTATAAGTTTGTTTCTGTAGGTGTGCTAACCGGACGTCCCGTGGGAGAAGTGTCTGGATTCCAAGGCGACCTACTACAAGAGCTATCCAAAGTGCACGAGCTTGCTCAAAAAGAATTGGGGAATATGGCCAAGGCTTTATGGCCATTCGATGCACCTCCAGGAAGAAAGGACGAGCTTGTGAATTTATTCAAGGGAACTCGTCGCCGTTTTGAACTATGGAATGTATCAGCTTGTCGGGAAGGCACACGAGAGGCCTGGGCCATGGTGAAAACGTGGTACACCAGACTTGATCTGAATCATATGGCCCGGGACGGACGGGGACCAGATGGACAAGCAATTCCTGTTAGCTTAGTGTACGACCAAGTAAAAATAGCCGCTAAGTTATCTCAACAGGATTGTAAACTAGACAACCTGCTAGAGGGTCTAGAGGAGGAAGAAGTTTCTGAGCCCAAGTAGCAATGTAGTTTCAGAACAAACTTATCGCCGGCTGAATTGTAAAACAATTGTCATGGTAGACTTTCTGCTTCGACCTCTAGAACCCGAGGTTCGGAGTGTTTCCGGATATTGTACCATAGGTGAACACCAAGGTATGTTCGGAAACCAGGCAGTCCGGTCATAGTTGCTTAAATAGACAAGTTGTATTCGGGGAGTTATGTTATATTGCATTTAATCGTAAGAAACATCTTCCAGGGAGAATAGTTCCGTTAAGGGTTCTTGTCCCTGGGACAGCATGCATTTTTGTGCATGCATAAGCTGTGATGCTAAAAACCACAGTACGCGGTATAGTTTGGGGGATCATATTGCTGTGAGGGCAGTTCATCTATTGTCCGTCGACCAATTATTCCCTCAAGAACGCTAGCTTTCGGCTTCACCCGTCTGAGGTACATGTCCGGATGACCCGACTGTAACAATCGCAGAGGTGCTCCCTTTATGACCTAGCCGAACAAACGGGAACATAGGGCATAAGCAAAGGAGCCAGGCAACCCAGCTTGGCAAAAACATAAGTCATAAAGGTGCATATAATGGCGAAGACAGGACACATATGAGTAGACACCACATATATACGTTGAGCTTGATGCTCGAAAAATAATGATGATATTAAGCTTCTGTGAATAGAAGCCCCGGGTATTATGGGGTTTGTACATTTAATGATGTATTCCCCTCAAGTATGTGGTTTATCCGAACACTGGCTAGAAGTTGTATAAACACGAAAACAAGAAAGTGAGAAGGAGAAAAGAAGGGACGAAAAAAGGTATAAGTGTGAACTTAGGCGTAGAATCTTCGGAGCCGAGGAGCGTTCCATGGGTTTGGTTCCAGACGATTATCCGAAGTGTTGCGAAGGCGATAGGCTTCTCCAGTGAGAACTTCATCTATAATGAAGGGACCCTCCCATTTGGGCTTGTGCTTGTCCTTTTTCTTCTTTGGTAGGCGTAGAATGAGGTCTAAAACATTATAAGTCTTTGACCATACTTCCCTGCTTTGATATCACCGAGCTTGCTATTGGTAAAATGCAGAACGGGCCTTCACGACATCACGCTCCTCCTCTAAGCCATCCAGATCATCTTGCCGATCAAGCTCGGCTTCTCTCTCTTCATACATGCACACTCGAGGTGAGTCATGAATAATGTCGCAAGGCAAAACTGCCTCCGCGTCGTACACCATGAAAAAAGGTGTATATCCGGTCGTGCAATTGGGCATGGTCCGTAGCCCCAGAGTAAATAATCAAGTTATTTAACCCAGTGCTTGTCTAATTCTCGTAGAGATCGCACTAGTCTGGGTTTGATGCCGCTCATTATCAAGCCGTTGGCCCGTTTGACCTGACCGTTTGTTTGAGGGTGATATACGGAGGCGTAATCGACCTTGATGCCCAAATTAGCACACCAGGTTTTCACCTCATCGGCCGTAAAGTTAGAAACGTTGTCAGTAATGATACTGTGTGGGACACCATAACAGTGTACGACACCGGATATGAAGTCTATAACCGGTCCGGATTTGGCCGTTTTGACTGGTTTGGCTTCTATCCACTTAGTGAACTTCTCGACCATAACCAGTAAATATTTCTTCTTATGGCTTCCCCCTTTAAGGGGTCCGACCATGTCTAGCCCCTAGACCGCAAAAGGCCAAGTAATGGGAATTGTTCGTAAGGCAGTGGGCGGCATATGGCTTTGATTGGTGAAAAGCTAGCATCCAACACAATGCTGTACGAGGTCCTGTGCGTCTGCTCGGGCTGTGGGCCAAAAGAAACCCATACAGAAGGCCTTGCTTACAAGGGCCCGGGCTGCAGCATGATGGCCACCAAGACCGGCGTGTATTTCAGCCAAGAGATTCCGTCCCTCTTATTTGGAGATACATCTTTGAAGGACTCTAGTGGTACTTTTCTTGTATAGTTCCCCTTCATGAATTTTGTAAGCCTTCGAGCATCGAACAATACGACGGGCCTCGGTCTGATCAGCAGGGAGCTCGTTCCTAGTAAGGTAGGTGAGTAAAGGTTCAGTCCATGGGGCAATTACAACCATGATTTCGTGGGCCGATGGTGTTATTTCGGTGCCCGAACCCTTGATGATATCGGAACTCTGTTCGGAATCTGGGGGTATGGTTGGCTCCGGAATGGTGTTGCCACTATTGTCCTACCACACTAGGGATGGATTGAAGAGCCTCTCCACAAAGGTGTTAGGTGGGACGGGGTCGCGTTTGGTGCCCATGCGGGCGAGAATGTCCGCAGCTTGATTACTCTCTCGAGCCACATGCTGAAACTCGAGCCCCTCAAACTGAGCTGATATTTTGAGTACGACATTGCAGTAAGCCGCCATCTTCGACTATTTTGCATCGAAGTCTCCGTTTATCAGAGATAGTGTGAGGTTTGAATCCCCACGTACTTCAAGGGGTTGTATGCCCATGGAGACGGCCATCCGGAGACCGTGCAATAGGGCCTTGTATTCGGCTGCATTGTTAGAGTCTGTATATAGTATTTGGAGCACATAACGGACTGTGTCTCCTGTGGGGGATGTCAAGACGACACCAACCCCTAGTCCGGATAGCATTTTAGAGCCGTCGAAGTGCATCACCTAGTTGGAGTATGTGCCATACTCTTTAGGGAGTTTGGCCTTTGTCCATTCGGCGACGAAGTCAGCCAACACCTGAGATTTAATAGCTCGGCGTGGCTTGTAAATTATTTCAAATGGTAAGAGCTCAATGGCCCATTTGGCAATCCGGCCGGTGGCGTCCCGGTTGTTTATAATATCATTAAGTGCTACTTTGGAAGCCACGGTGATCGAGCACTCTTGAAAGTAGTGCTGCAGCTTGCGGGATGCCATGAAGACCGCATATGCCATCTTTTCATAATGTGGATATCGGGATTTTCATGGTGTAAGGACCGTCAATACGTAATATACTAGTTTTTGAAGTGGGAATTTATGTCCCTCTACATCTCGTTCTATGACGAGCACTGCACTCACCACCTGGTGGGTTGCCGACATGTAGAGTAACATCGGTTCTCCGACGTTTTGTGCGGCCAGGACTGGGTTGCTTGCTAGCAAAGTTTTTATTTCTCCCAGTCTGGCTGTGGTGTCGTCCATCCACACAAAGTGGTCGGTGCGGCGAAGTAGGCGATACAATGTAAATGCCTTTTCCCCTAGTCTGGAGATAAAATGGCTCAAAGCTGCCATGCATCCAGCTAGTTTTTGGACCTGCTTGAGGTCTGTTGGTGTTGCCAACTGTGACAGGGCTTAGATTTTGGCTGGGTTTGCTTCGATTCCTCTATTCGAGACAATGAACCCAAGCAGTTTTCCGGCTGGAACAACGAAAACACATTTTTCTGGATTGAGCCGTATGTCGTATGCTCGGAGGTTGTCGAATGTAAGGCGTAAGTCATCCACCAATGGTTTGACATGCTTGGTTTTGATGACTACGTCATCTACATATGCCTCCTTAGTTTTGCCAATTTTCTTTTCCAGGCATGTTTGAATCATGCGTTGGTAGATTGCGCCGGCATTCTTGAGCCCGAAAGGCATAGTGTTAAAGCAGAAGGGCCCATACGAGGTGATGAATGCTGTTGAGGCTTGGTCAGATTCCTTCATCTTAATTTGATGGTATCCGGAGTATGCATCGAGGAAGCATAGGGAATCATGTCCTGTAGTCGCGTCAATAATCTGATCAATGCAGGGTAGTGGCAAGGGGTCCTTAGGTCAAGCCTTATTAAGGTCTTTGAAATCGACACACAGGCGCCAGGATTTATCCTTCTTCGGTACCATGACCAGGTTTGCTAGCCAGTCCAGATGTTTGATCTCTATGATAAACCCGTCTTTGAGTAGCTTGGCCAGCTCCTCCTCCATAGACCGTTGTTTGGGTTCGGAAAATCGGCACATAGTTTGCTTGACTGGTTTGTATCATTTCAGTATATTGAGACTATGCTCGTCCAGTCTTCGTGGGATACCTGGCATATCCAAAGGGTGCCAGGCAAAAATGTCCCAGTTTTCACGCAGGAATGCGGGTAATGCGGCATCGATCATCGGATCCAGCTGTGCCCCAATTGAAGCTATCTTCTTGGGGTCCGTTGGGTGGACTTGAAATTTGACTATTTCGTCTGCTGGCTTGAAGGAAGTGGATTTGGGTCTCTTATCAAGGATTACGTCGTCCCTATCCACTATGGAATGTAGGGTGGCTAGTTCTTCGGCCACGAGGGCCTCGGATAAAGCCTCGAGGGCCAGACAGGCAGTTTTCTTCGGCACGGAGTGCTATGTTCGGATAACTGGTGATTGTGATGACTCCATTGGGCCCGGGCATTTTGAGCTTCATATACCCATAATGGGGTACAACTTGGAAGTGTGTGAATGCGTCACGCCCCAACAGGGCGTGATACCCGCTGTTGAAAGGTGCCACATGGAAGAGTAACTCTTCGGACCTATAGTTCTCTGGCGTGCTGAATACCATGTCAAGTTTGATTTTCCCCGAGCATCTTGCTTCTCGGCTAGGAATAATACCTCGAAAGGTTGTGTTACTTTGCTCAACGCGACTCCTGTCCAATTGAATTTTATTGAGCATGTCTTCATAGATGAGGTTCAATCCACTGCCGCCGTCCATTAGCAATTTAGTGAGCTGAAAGCCATCGACGATTGGGTTAAGGACCAAAGCGGCTGGTGCCCGGACTGTGCGGGATCTTGGTTCGTCATCGGTGTTGAAAGTGATCGCCGTATCGTTCCAAGGATTTACTGCTGCCACCTAGCAGACTTCGGCGAGATCGCGGAGTGCCCTTTAGCACTGATTATTTGATGAAAAGGTCTTGTAGACCGTGAATACTTTGAGATCGTTGTCCTCCAGATAGTAATTCTCTGGGGTGTTGTTGGTGCGGATACCCTCGCCGCTCTTGGCCACTTGTCAGAGTATCCAACATGTTCCGAGGCTATGCGTTGGTTCGGTGTCCGGCGTCATGTGAATTTGACAGGGCTTGTCGAGCCATTCCTCGAGGACCATTCTATGCCCCGTGAAGGGCTTGATTTTCTTGTCCACGGGATGATGATTAGGTGCTCCACGTGGGTGCGTCCTTTTTGCCCGTCCGGGAGGTGGCCCAAAGGACTGTGGTTTCCAACGGGCTGTCTGAGTTTTCTAGGTGCTTTCCATTGTGCAGTACTTCTGTACTATGTGTGTTAAATCTGCAAAGTGTAGTATGCAATGGCGGTTGAGGGCGTTAAGAATTCCCTCATCCGTACAATTGTTGCAAAATACCTAGATCGTGTCATCGTCACAACAATCTTTGATCTTGTTTTTAACAAGGAGGAATCTAGTCCAAAAGTGGTGGATTATTTCCTGAGGCTGCTGCCGCATGTACATTAAGTCGCATTTGTCCAGAGGACCGGAATTGCTTGGATAATATTGCTTGTGGTGGGTGGCTGGGACTGAATCCGAACCCTGACCCACTGTGAAGTACGGATTCTGAAAAAAATCTAAAGTCAAAATCCCGGGCTTTGGAGCGTCTGGTGAGTCTTTAGGCTCAATGCCCGACTCTATGTTTGGAGGACAATAGGTGTCCTCCCGAAGCTGGGTGTCTGGCTCTCCGAGCTCGGAAATCCGAACATACCTTGTTCCCAATGTAGGAGAAGAGTTATTGTCCGCTTGTTCCTCCACAATTGCCACCTGGTGGGTGATCGGGGGAGATCTAATTTCCTTTGATCGGGTTTGAGCCCAATCCGATCATAGTAGGTTGCGACCCATAGGGCAGCGATTCGATCTAGCAGTTCTTTTAAAGCCGACACATCTGCCGGATCCATCTGGTCGGAGTATTCGGGGCTGACGCAGAGACGATTTTTGGCGACAGGCTGGGCTGCCTTTGGCTTAATGGTCGAATGAGTGCCCATGGTAAAGCTGCCAAGCCAGATGGTTTTCCCTAAATATAGGGCTCCTCCGGAAGTGATGTTGTCCTTGATGACAAGGCGAGCCATCAACCCTTCTATTGATGGCACAGATGAACTCTCAATGAAAGCACCTATGTCGGTGTCAAAACCGGCAGATCTCGGGTAGGGGGTCCTTAACTGTGCGTCTAAGGATCAAAGGTAACAGGAGGCCGGGGACATGATGTTTACCCATGCTCAGGTCCTCTTAATGGAGGTAATACCCTACTTACTGCTTGATTGACTTTGATGAGTATAGGGGTTACAAGAGTTGATCTACCTCGAGATCGTAATGGATAAACCCTAGATGTCTAGCCTGTATGATTGTGATGATCTTTACAGACTAAGGCCTCTAGTTTATATAGGCACGGAGGGGACTAGGGTTGTACAAAGTCAGTTTACAGAGGAAGGAAACTACACATCCGGATGCCAAGCTTGTCATCCACGCAAAGGAGAGTCCCATCTGGACAGGGAGAAGGCCCTCTTTCTTGTATCTTCACGGCCCATCAGCCCAACCCATATCACATAGGCCGGCTCCCCGAGGACTCCATAATCTAGGACTCCCTCATCCACCAATCATGTACTTTGCAAGGTAATGTGGAGTGAACTGCTCTGGGAACCACTACGAACAAAAAAGATTCATACATTGTTGTCTAACAACTCATTATGGGCAGTAAAAAGAGAAGGTTGCAGAGTTTGTAGTTACCATCCTACAACTCATTGTTGTGTTGGACAGAGCATAAACAAACATTTTGCTTGCCACCATTCATATATTTTTGCTAATATCCTTATTAGTTTCCTCACTTGATGCTTGTTCATGAATATCTCATTACCCCATACGCAAAAAGGGTCGATGCGTGGATCCTTGCCAAGGGCATATGTACCTACAAGCAACAACTCAATATTAGAATCTAACAAGTGTGCAGGCTTGGATCTATATGCACTACATTATATAACAACGGGGGGAGTACAAGCCGAGGGATCAAGCTAACCTCGACGGAAAATGGTGGCCACTCCCGTTGTTGTCCTGTATAAGTAGTGGAAAGGCATGATAAGTACAACAACCTTAACATCAAACAAATATAGCAAACGTAAACAACATCATCTCCAAATGATAGCTTGAATGTGTTGGTTTCAGCATGCTGTTAAAGTAGATATAAAATGGCAAGCAATGTTACAGACAATAGGCTTAACAACCATCAAATATTGCAATTCAAACTGGTATTGTTGAAAATGAATAGAACGTAGGTAATGCTTAAATATCACACTGGATAAATGTGTAAAAATGAATTAAAGGGCATGTGTTAACTACACCAGGCATTACTAGAACCAAATATAGCCGTTCAAACTGGTATTGATGCAATCGAGCGGCACAGTTCTGACTTGCACATAATGAATATCACATTGTGAATGACTGGAATAAACAATGCATAATTGATCAGTATAACAACCAAATATAGCCATTGAAAACTGGACAGAGTCTCACTGCAGCTAACCTAACAAGCAAATACAGATAAACAGGGCATATGCTTGAAAACTAGACAAATGCTCACGCCAACCGACCTAATAGGAAAATACAGATAAAGAATGCATCTGCTTGAAAACTGGAAAAATGCTCACTACAACCAACCTAACAACCAAATACAGATAAACAAGGCATCTGCTTGATAACTGGACAAATGCTCACTGCAACCAACCTAAGAACCAAATACATACAAACAAGGCATCTATTTAATGACTGAAAAAATGCTCATGAAAAAAAACCTAACAATGAAATACAGGTAAACAAGGCATCTACTCACTATAAACAACCAAATATAGCCATTCTAAAACTGAAGTGAAAAATTCATACTTAAACATCACATAGCCCTATTGAACAATACATTTTTGCTTAACTGAAATCATTAAACATGGCACCGTTAAAACACCACATGATGCTACTACAACAAAGGGTACGGGTTGGCAAGTTCGAAAAGGTAAGATTTGCTGATATGATGTTGCCTCACATGTCATGGATGAGATCCTTCATGTTGGAAGAGCACAGACCCATGGTGCGCTCTCTCATGTCACATATAGGCTGTTTCACCTTGGAAGAACTTTGTGGGTGCCCTCCTCGTGGTCGTGGTTGATGAGATCTGACTTGGCAATTGAGGATCCCAAGCCGCCGCTGTAGAATGTGTCCTTCAGAAATAACAAAATGGGCTCGCTGGCATATAAGGATCGCAAATCCTTGACCGCGTGGCAGAGGAGATTAGTGGCAGGGCCGTCGAAGAGATCGACTGCGGTTCAACAAGGGTTGGGGATGGACCACTTAACCTGTGACATAGCCCATGTGAAGCCGTCGCTGTCGACGAGCTTGATGTCATTGCCAGCTTTCCCGAGATACAGTAATACTCTAGCCCGCTGACGTGAAGCCTTCGGCATGGCAACATAGTCAACGTCTTCACCGGCTTCCGCGACAAGGTGTTGCTCCGGGATCGACAGGTCGGGGCGAACAGCGGCCACCTCGCCAACGTCCGCCGAAGAGGCCATGATAAACCTCTTTTTGGCTGAACGCTCGTCAGGCTCCCCGAGATACGTGGTCAAGCTTAGGCTATGGCATTATGGATCAGGGGAAGTGGATCTGGTGGGGAGGGACACCGCAGGCCTCATCTAAAAAATCTGGGGAGTGGGGCGACGCTATAGGAATCGCTGGGTAAACTGAACTTTAAGCTAGGAGGAACGCGCAGACCGGCAGAGGTTGGCGGCGGCGGCGAGCTAGGGTTCGAGGGGGGGAGGAGGACGAGTGGGGGGACTATGGAGGGGGGTTGGTGGTGTTTGAGGATACGCCACGGCTACTAAAATTTTTGGTAATGGTGGGCGGAGATTGTGGTGGACGAGGGAGGGCGATAGTTTAAATTCCTCGGCTACTGCAATTTTTCTAAAAGGTCGGTGTTGGAGGAGTGTGGGCGACGGTTGAAGTATGACGACTACTAAAAATTGGGTAAATGAATTGATGCGGGGGGGGGGGGAGGGGAGTACCCAAGATCGCGCACGGTTATGCGTGTATGATAATAAGGAGAAGTGGCGGAATTGCTGATTTTTGCAAAGCTCAAGGCAGGTAGTTTGTTTTAGATTTCTAGCTAGCTGGTATATTGCACAAGGTTCGTCCTAATTTTCAAATGCAAACATGGAATTCAATCTAAATAAACTACCCGCCTTTAGCTTGCGCAGGTGGTGATTTTACAGCGCACTTGCATCGCACACGGTTAAGCCAGTACCTCCACCTTTGCTCGCGCTTGTGCAGGTGGTGATTTTACAGCGCACTTGCATCACACACAGTTAATCCAGTATCTCCACCTTTGCTCATGCTTGCATAGTCGTGGTGATTTTATAACACACTTGCATCACACACGGTTGACCCAGTACCTCCACCTTTCCTCGCGCTTGCGCAATCATGGTGATTCACAGTGCACTTCCATCGCACACAGTTAATACATTATACCCGTGTCCATTGAGTGTCATCAGAGTCTTTGCAGCAAAAAAAGTTAGAGAGGGTCAGAAGACAGCCACATCAGCATGTGGCCCTAATATATATGAGTGAAAAGGGTGGTTTATGACATTCAAAATTCCAATGCACAACTTTGACCACGCGGGCCCATGGTTGTGTGCATCGTCGAAGATCGATGAGAGGGGCCAGAAGTCAAGAACCACCTGGAAGTGGCCAAATATATGTAGGAATATAGGGTGTGATTTTTAAAACTTTAAGTAAACAATGCACAACTTTGGTGGCACCTGCCTCGCAAACCCGAAAGCACCCTTGGATATATCTATAATGACATAATGTCATAGCTAGCTAGGGTGCTTGACTCACCTCCGACTTTGTGTCAGTGGGGCGGATGCACGTAATGATACTTTGGTCATACATTCATGTCGCCATGACCTACCATAAGATAGACTAGTGAATCTATCATTTGGTCAAAACACAACTGTTGTCCACAAACCGTTTGGGTCAATAGATTGAACCATTATAAAAAATCGCACAAGGGGGACCACAATACCAACACCTCTTGCATGCGGCCCAAAATGTTGTACGCTAGAAGGGTTATGTGTGTTTTCAATATATAATAATTTACAATTTCGATGCGGTGCCTGCCTCTCAATACAGACAACAACCATGAAAGCTAGGTAGTTAAGGACGAGATACGTAGGGTACGGTGTCGGTCGAACCCAGCAATCCAAGCATGTGGGAGGGAATCCTAAGAACACATGAGATCGAGCTTTGGTTGAACGACATGTGACGGTGAATGGCCCTAGCACGAACTAGGAGGAATCCATTCGTGGCCAACACATACCCCTCATTATCGGTCAAAGAGATGATATATATACACTCGGGGAGCCCACAAATATGTGTGTCATCACAAAAAATACCGCAAAAGGGAGACGTGGTCGATCAGAAAACCCCATATACACTGCATGCGGCCCAAAAATATGTATGGCTATGATGGTGTGTGATGTGTTTAAATCCCGAATGCACAACTTCGATGGGCCACCAATGATACGTCCATTTTGCATCATGCTTTTATGTCGATATTTATTGCATTATGGGATGTTATTACACGTTATGTCACAATACTTATGGATATTCTCTCGAATTTTACAAGGTTTACATGAAGAGGGAGAATGCCGCCAACTGGGATTCTCGGCTGGAAAAGGAGCAAATATTGGAGACCTATTCTGCACAGCTCCAAAAGTCCTAAAACTCCACGAAAGTCATTTTGGGAATGAATAAAAAATACTGAGCAGAATAAATACCTGAGGGGGCCCCCACCATCCATGAGGGTGGGGGCGCGCCCTACCCCCCTGGCGCGCCCCCGTGCCTCATGGGCCCCCTCGTGTCCATCTTCTGCTATATGAATTCTTTTACCCTGAAAAAAAATCACAAGTAAGCTTACGGGATGAAACTCCGCCGCCACGAGGCGGAACCTTGGCGGAACCAATCTAGGGCTCCGGCGGAGCTGTTCTGTCGGGGAAACTTCCCTCCAGGAGGGGAAAATTATCACCATCATCATCACCAATGATCCTCTCATTGGGAGGGGGTCAATCTCCATCAACATCTTCACCAGCACCATCTCCTCTCAAACCCTAGTTCATCTCTTGTAGTTGATGCCTGTGGGTTGCTAGTAGTGTTGATTACTCCTTGTAGTTGATGCTAGTTGGTTTATTTGGTGGACGATCATATGTTCAAATACTTAATGCATATTAATACCCCTTTGATCATGAACATGAATATGCTTTGTGAGTAGTTACGTTTGTTCCTGAGGACATGGGAGAAGTCTTACTATTAGTAGTCATGTGAATTTGGTATCCGTTCGATATTTTAATGAGATGTATGTTGTTTTTCCTCTAGTGGTGTTATGTGAACGTCGACTACATGACACTTCACCATTATTTGGGCCTAGAGGAAGGCATTGGGAAGTAATACGTAGATGATGGTTTGCTAGAGTGACAAAAGCTTAAACCCTAGTTTATGCGTTGCTTCGTAAGGGGCTGATTTGGATGCACTTATTTCATGCTATGCTTAGGTTTACCTTAATACTTCTTTTGTAGTTGCGGATGCTTGCAATAGGGGTTAATCATAAGTGGGATGCTTGTCCAAGAAAGCGCAGTACCCAAGCACCGGTCCACCCACATATCAAATTATCAAAGTAACGAACGCGAATCATATGAGCGTGATGAAAACTAGCTTGACGATAATTCCCATGTGTCCTCGGGAGCGCTTTTCTCTATATAAGAACTTGTTCAGGCTTGTCCTTTGCTACAAAAAGGATTGGGACACCTTTCTGCACCTTATTTACTTTTATTGCTTGTTACCCGTTACAAATTACCTTATCACAAAACTATCCGTTACCGATAATTTCAATGCTTGGAGAGAATACCTTACTGAAAAACGCTTGTCATTTCCTTCTGCTCCTCGTTGGGTTTGACACTCTTACTTATCGAAAGGACTATGATAGATACCCTACACTTGTGGGTCATCAAGACTCTTTTGTGGTGCCGTTGCCGGGGAGTGAAGCTCCTTTGGTAAGTGGAACTTCGTAAGGAAACATTTATATAGTGTGATGAAATTTACTGTCACTTGTTACTATTGAAACTAATCCTTTGAGGGGCTTGTTTAGGGTGTCTTCACCCCGACCAGTAAAGAAAAGAGTTGCTCCTCAACCTACTAAACCTACTGAAAAGAGTTGCTCCTCAACCTACTAAACCTACTAAACCAGTAAAGAAGAAGGTTTTCCCTTTATCTTTGAATGGAGATGCATTGACATGGTATAAGCTATGTGATGATATGGGATCATGGGACTACAAACGATAGAAATTGGAATTTCACTAGAAGTTTTATCCTATGCATCTTGTTCATTGTGATCGTAATTATATATATAATTTTTGGCCTCACGAAGGAGAAAGCATCGCTCAAGCTTGGGGAGGCTTAAGTCAATGTTATATTCATGCTCCAATCATGAGCTCTGAAGAGAAATGATTATTCAAAAATTTTATGATCGGCTTTCTCTCAATAATCTCTCCATGCTCGATACTTCTTGTGCTGGGTCTTTTATGATGAAGACTATTGAATTCAAATGGGATTTATTGGAAAGAATTAAACGCAACTCTGAAGATTGAGATCTCGCCGAAGGTAAGGAGTCAGGTATAACACCTAAGTTTGATTGTGTTAAATATTTTATGGATACCTATGCTTTTCGTGGATTAAGCACTAAATATGGTCTTGACTCTGAGATAGTAGCTTCTTTTTGTGAATCATTTGCTACTCATGTTGACCTCCCTAAGGAGAAGTGGTTTAAATATAATCCTCCCACTAAAGTAAAAGTAGTTGCACCTATTAAAGTTGAAGAAAAGATTACCACTTATAATGATCATATTATTCCTACTACCTATGTTGAGAAACCACCTTTCCCTTTTAGAATAAAGGATCATGCTAAAGCTTCAACTGTGGTTCGTAAGAGTGATACTAGAACATTTACACCACCTAAGCAAATTAAAGTTGAACCTAGTATTGCTATGGTTAAAGATCTCTTGGTGATAATATTGATGGGCATGTTATTTACTTCTGTGATGAAGCTGCTAGAATTGCTAGACCAGATGACAGACATAAATATAGACCTGTTATAGGCATGCCTGTTATTTCTGTTAAATTAGGAGATCATTGTTATCATGGCTTATGTGATATGGGTGCTAGTGCTAGTGCAATACCTCATTCCTTATACCAATAAATCATGCATGATATTGCACCTGCTAGGATTGAGGAAATTGATGTTACAATTAAGCTTGCTAATAGAGATACTATTTCACCAATTGGGATTGTTAGAGATGTTGAAGTCTTGTGTGGGAAAGTTAAATATCCTGTTGATTTTCTTGTTCTTGGTTCCCCACAAGATGACTTTTGTCCCACTATATTTGGTAGACCCTTCTTGAATATTGTTAATGCTAAGATAGATTGCGAAAAGGATGTTGTTACTATTGGTTTGGGAGATATGTCTCATGAGTTCAATTTTGCTAAATTTCGTAGACAACCCCATGATAAAGAATTGCCTAGTAAGGATGAAATTATTGATCTTGCTTCTATTGTCGTGCCTCCTAATGATCCGTTAGAACAATATTTGCTAGACCATGAAAATGATATGTTTATGAAGGAAAAAAGGGAGATAGATGAAGTATTCTCTAAACAGGGACCTATTTTGAAACAGAACTTGCCTGCTGAAATCCTAGGGGATCCTCCACCACCCAAGGGTGATCCCATGTTTGAGCTTAAACCATTACCTGATACTCTTAAATATGCTTATCTTGATGAAAAAACGATATATCCTATTCTTATTAGTGCTAACCTTTCAGAGTAGGAAGAGGAGAGATTATTGAAAACTCTAAAGAAGCACCGTGCTGCTATTGGATACACTCTTGATGATCTTAAGGGCATTAGTCCCACGCTATGCCAAGACAAAATAAAATTGGAGGAAGACACCAAACCAGTTATTGATCACCAACGACGGTTAAATCCTAAGATGAAAGAAGTGGCAAGAAAGGAAATATTAAATTTCCTTGAAGCAGGTATAATTTATCCCGTTGCTAATAGTCAGTGGGTAAGTCCTGTCCATTGTGTCCCTAAGAAGGGAGGTATTACTGTCGTTCCTAATGATAAAGATGAATTGATCCCGCAAAGAATTATTATAGGTTATAGGATGGTAATTGATTTCCGTAAGTTAAATAAAGCTACTAGAAAGGGTCATTACCCTTTACCTTGTATTGATCAAATGCTAGAAAGACTATCCAAACATACACATTTTTTACTTTCTAGATGGTTACTCTGGTTTCTCTCAAATACCTGTGTCAGCAGAGGATCAAGAAAAGACCACTTTTACTTGCCCTTTCGGTACTTTTTCTTATAGACGTATGCCTTTTGGTTTATGTAATGCACCTGCTACCATTCAAAGATGCATGATGGCTATATTCTCTGACTTTTGTGAAAATATTTGTGAGGTATTCATGGATGATTTCTCCGTTTATGGATCCTCTTTTGATGATTGGTTGAGCAACCTTGATCGAGTTTTGCAGAGATGCGAAGATACTAGTCTTGTCTTGAATTGGGAAAAGTGCCACTTTATGGTTAATGAAGGCATTGTCCTGGGGCATAAAATTTCTCAAAGAGGTATTGAAGTCGATAAAGCTAAAGTTGATGCAATTGAAAAGATGTCGTGTCCCAAGGACATTAAAGGTATAAGAAGTTTCCTTGCTCATGCTAGTTTTTATAGGAGGTTCATTAAGGACTTCTCTAAAATCTCTAGGCCTCTGACTAATCTATTACAAAAATATATTCCCTTTTGTCTTCGATGATGATTGTGTAGAAGCATTTGAAATACTTAAGAAAGCTTTGGTTTCTGCACATATTGTTCAGCCACCTGATTGGAATTTACCCTTTGAAATGTGTGATGCTAGTGATTATGCTGTAGGTGTTGTTCTAGGACAAAGAGTTGATAAGAAACTAAATGTTATTCAATATGCTAGTGAAACTATAGACAGCGCCCAGAGAAATTATGCTACTACTGAAAAATAATTCTTAGCTGTTGTATTTGCTTATGATAAGTTCAGACCTTACATTGTTGATTCTAAAGTAACTATTCACACTGATCATGCTTCTATTAAATATCTTATGGAGAAGACAGATGCTAAACCTAGACTTATTAGATGGGTTCTCCTACTACAAGAATTTGATTTGCATATTACTGATAGAAAGGGAGCTGAGAACCCCATTGTAGACAACTTGTCTAGGTTAGAGAATGTTCTTGATGACCCACTACCTATTGATGATAGCTTTCCTGATGAACAATTAGCCGTCATAAATGCTTCTCGTACTGCTCCATGGTATGCTGATTATTCTAATTACATTGTTGCTAAATTCATACCACCTAGTTTCACATACCAGCAAAAGAAAAAGTTTTTCTATGATTAAAGCATTACTTCTGGGATGACCCACACCTTTATAAAGAAGGAGTAGATGGTGTTATTAGATGTTGTTTACCTGAGCATGAATAGGAACAGATCCTACGCAAGTTTCACTCCGAGGCATATGGAGGACACCATGCTAGAGATAGAACTGCACATAAGGTATTGCAATCCGGTTTTTATTGGCCTACTCTCTTCAAAGATGCCCGTAAGTTTGTCTTGTCCTGTGATGAATGTCAAAGAATTGGTAATATTAGTAGACGTCAAGAAATGCCTATGAATTATTCTCTTGTTATTGAACCATTTGATGTTTGGGGCTTTGATTATATGGGACCATTTCCTTCCTGTAATGGATATACACATATTTTAGTTGCTGTTGATTATGTTACTAGGTCGGTAGAAGCTATTCCAACTAGTAGTGCTGATCATAACACCTCTATTAAGATGCTTAAAGAAGTTATTTTTCCAAGGTTTGGAGTCCCTAGATATTTAGTGACTGATGGTGGTTCACATTTTATTCATGGCGCTTTTCGTAAAGTGCTTGCTAAGTATGATGTTAATCATAGAATTGCATCTCCATATCACCTACAGTCTAGTGGTCAAGTAGAATTGAGTAACAGAGAGCTTAAATTAATTTTGCAAAAGGCTGTGGATAGATCAAGAAAGAATTGGTCCAAGAAACTTGCTGATGCATTATCGGCCTATAGAACTGCATATAAAAATAATATGGGTATGTCTCCTTATAAAATGGTTTATGGAAAAGCATGTCACTTACCTCTCGAACTAGAACATATGGCATATTGGGCCATTAAAGAGCTCAATTATGATTTTAAACTGGCCGGTGAGAAGAGGTTATTTGATAGTAGCTGACTTGATGAATGGAGAACCCAAGCCTATGAGAATGCCAAACTGTTTAAAGAAAAAGTTAAAAGATGGCATGACAAAAGGATACAAAAGCGTGAGTTTAATGTAGGTGATTATGTGTTGCTATTCAACTCTCATTGAAGATTTTTTACAGGAAAACTTCTCTCTAAATGGGAAGGTCCTTACGTTATGGGGGAGGTCTATCGTTATGGTGCCATAAAAATCAACAACTTTGAAGGCACAAACCCGAAGGTGGTGAACAGTCAAAGAATCAAACATTATATCTCAGGTAATCCTATAAATGTTGAAACTAATGTTATTGAAACCGTAACCCCGGAGGAATACATAAGAGACACTTTCCAGAATGTTTTAGACTCCGAAAAGGAATAGGTATGTGGTACGGTAAGTAAACAGACTCCATAACAGTTCTAATAGCAATTTTTCTCTGTTTTGGAATATTTAAGAAAATAGCAAAATAAGAAGTAGTCCGGGAAGGACACGAGGCATCCACGAGGGTGGAGGGCGCGCCCTGCCCCTTGGGCGTGCCCCCCTGCTTCGTGGGCACCTCGTGTGCTCTCCGGACTCTGTTTTCTTGCACGATACTTCTTTTGGTCGGTACAATTTCATTATATAATCTCCCGAAGGTTTTGACCATTGTAACACACAAATATCCTCTGTCTTTGTTTCGAGCTGTTTTTCTGATAGATCTAGAGCACCATGACATCTTCAAGCACCCCCAAGGAAAAGTTTTTCGAGAGGGTCATCAACCCCTACATCGCGGAGGTGCTGCATCACCCTCAAACCATTCAGATGCGTGAGGGGGTGCTGCACATCCGCGATGTTGAGGGACCAAGGATTACCGGAAGCATGGAGACAAAGCTCGAAAAAATGGAACAACAAGTTTTCAAGTGCCAAGGGATGGTGGAATGCGGACTCAGCGCCAACCAGATGATGATCGCGGAGTTCACCAACAACCACAAGCTGGACGCCAAGAACATTGGGGAGACCATCTTCAAGCTTCATGAGAAAATCGAGCACCTCCAAGCCCAGATCTATGACCTGCAAAACAAAAACTGTGAGTATGAATATAGATTCAAGAGGATGAGTTTGGCTGCAGATTTGAGGATCCCGAAGACTCGATCATCCTTCTATGATGGTGAGCCTATGCCTTGGAAGACGGATGACAAGCCTACATCATCAATGACTCCATCATCACCACCTCTGAGGAACTAATTACATGGGTATGGGCACTCCCCTTGGCAACTGCCAAGCTTGGGGGAGGTGCCCCGGTATCGTATCACCATCACACTCCTATCTTTACCGTTTTTGTTAGTTCGATCCTTTCGATATATCTTGGTTTAGTAGAATAAAGTTTTGGTATGATTTAGTTTTGAGTTTTTCTATATGATCCCTTTCTGTAATCGAGTGCGTGAGCTATATATAATAAAGATTAGTGTTGAGTCAAGGGCTTTACTATCTTGCTATGATCTTGAGGAATAAAAAGAGTAAAAATAAATAAAATAGACCATATTGATCTTATGGAGAGTAATGACTTCACATATAAAAAGTATGATGATTAAAATTTGTTGAGGGTTGGCAAACATAGTTTTGGTCATCGCTGCAATTAATAGGAAGTAATAAAGAAAGAGAGGTTCCCACATATAAATATACTATCTTGGACATCTTTTATGATTGTGAGCACTCATTAAAGTATGACATGCTAAAGAGTTGATGTTGGACAAGGAAGACAACATAATGGGTTATGTTTTCTCATATCTTAATTAAAGTATATTGTCATGGATCATCCAACATGTTGAGCTTGCCTTTCTGCCTTATGCTAGCCAAATTCCTTGCACCAAGTAGAGATACTACTTGTGCTTCCAAATATCCTTAAACCCAGTTTTGCCATGAGAGTCCACCATACCTACCTATGGATTGAGTAAGATCCTTCAAGTAAGTTGTCATGTTGCATGCAATAAAAATTTCTCTCTAAATATGTATTACTTATTAGTGTGGAGAAAATAAGCTTTATATGATCTTGTGATATGGAAGTAATAAAAGCTACGGACTATATAATAAAGGTTCATATCACAAGTGGCAATATAAAGTGATGTTCTTTTGCATTACGATTTTGTGCATCCAACCATAAAAGCACATGACAACCTCTGCGAAGGGCCTATCTTTTATTTTCTGTCTTATACAAGAGTCATGGTGATCTTCACCTTTCCCTTTTACATTTTATCCTTTGGCAAGCACCTCATGTTGGAAAGATCCTAATACATATATCCAGTTGAATGTAAGTTAGCATGAACTATTATTGTTGACATTACCCTTGAGGTAAAAGGTTGGGAGGTAACACTATAAGCCCCTATCTTTCTCTGTGTCTGGTTAAAACTCCATAACCATAAGTATTGCGTGAGTGTTAGCAATTGTCAAACACTAAATGATAGTTGAGTATGTGGACTTGCTGAAAAGCTCTTATATTGACTATTTCCGATGTTATGATCAATTGCAATTGCTTCAATGACCGAGATCATAGTCGGTTCTAAATGAAGTTTCTGATTCATACTTGATATTGTGAATAGATTGTTACTTTAGCATAAGAAATTATATGACAACATATATATGTTGTTGTTATAAGAATGATCATGATGCCCTCATGTCCATATTTTATTTTATCGACTCCTCTATCTGTAAACATCTGGACATATTTTTCGTTATCGGCTTCCGCTTGAGGACAAGCGAGGTCTAAGCTTGGGGGAGTTGATACGTCCATTTTGCATCATGCTTTTATATCGATATTTATTGCATTATGGGCTGTTATTACACGTTATGTCACAATACTTATGGCTGTTCTTTGTTGTTTTACAAGGTTTACATGAAGAGGGAGAATGCCGGCAGCTGGGATTCTGAGCTGGAAAAGGAGCAAATATTGGAGACCTATTCTGCACAGCTCCAAAAGTCCTGAAACTCCATGAAAGTCATTTTGGGAATTAATAAAAAATACTTAGTGGAGGAAATACCCGAGGGGGGCCACCCACCATCCACGAGAGTGGGGGCATGCCCTACCCCCTGGGCGCGCCCCCTGCCTCGTGGGCCCCCTGGCAGCCATCCAGTGGCCATCTTCTGCTATATGAAGTCTTTTACCCTAAAAAAATCATAAGCAAGCTTACGGGACGAAACTCCGCCGCCACGAGGCGGAACCTTGGCAGAACCAATCTAGGGCTCCGGCGGAGCTGTTTTGCCGGGGAAACTTCCCTCCGGGAGGGGGAAATCATCACCATTGTCATCACCAACGATCCTCTCATCGGGAGGGGGTCAATCTCCATCAGCATCTTCACTAGCACCATCTCCTCTCAAACCCTAGTTCATATCTTGTATCCAATCTTTGTACCAAAACCTCAGATTGGTACCTGTGGGTTGCTAGTAGTGTTGATTACTCCTTGTAGTTGATGCTAGTTGGTTTATTTGGTGGAAAATCACATGTTCAGATCCTTAATGCATATTAATAACCCTCTGATCATGAACATGAATATGCTTTGTGAGTAGTTACGTTTGTTCCTAAGAACATGGGAGAAGTCTTGCTATGAGTAGTCATGTGAATTTGGTATTCGTTCGATATTTTGATGAGATGTATGTTTTCTTTACTATAGTGTTGTTATGTGAACGTCGACTACATGACACTTCACCATTATTTGGGCCTAGAGGAAGGCATTGGGAAGTAATAAGTAGATGATGGGTTGCTAGAGTGACAGAAGCTTAAACCCTAGTTTATGCGTTGCTTCGTAAGGGGCTGATTTGGATCCACTTGTTTCATGCTATGGTTAGGTTTACCTTAATACTTCTTTTGTAGTCGCGGATGCTTGCAATAGGGGTTAAACATAAGTGGGATGCTTGCCCAAGAAAGCGCAGTAACCAAGCACCGGTCCACCCACATATCAAATTATCAAAGTAACAAACACGAATCATATGAGCATGATGAAAACTAGCTTGACGATAATTCCCATGTGTCCTCGGGAGCACTTTTCTCTATAAGAACTTGGCTAGGCTTGTCCTTTGCTACAAAAAGGATTGGGCCACCTTGCTGCACCTTATTTACTTTTATTGCTTGTTACTCGTTACAAATTACCTTATCACAAAACTATCTATTACCGATAATTTCAGTGCTTGCAGAGAATACCTTACTGAAAACCGCTTGTCATTTCCTTCTGCTCATTGTTGGCTTCGACACTCTTACTTATCAAAAGGACTAGATAGATCCCCTAAACTTGTGGGTCATCAACCAACTACATTACAAATGGAAGACCGTACCCGACAAGCCCGGTTCAACACGTACAATGTCGGTTTCCCAACTTCTAGGCAGCGGCGGGGGGGGGGGGGTTGTTATCCAACCATTCACTCAAACTTTATTTGGTCTAATATGGCACACATAGCTATAGGAAACCATCATGGTCAAACCCTTCTCGTATGTTGGGTCAAAGGGATAGATTATGTGGGCCCTCTTGTTATCGGTTAAGGATAATATATATACCTTGGGCAGCCCATAGATGTGTGCGGCGTTTGTAAACCGCACAAGGGAGACATGCTTGATCGGAACACCCGGCCCCCTATCCCTGCAAGCGACCCAAAAAAATGTATGGGTCTGGTGTGTGATTTGTTCAAATACTGAAAGCACAAGTTCGATGGGGCACCAACTACATCAGTAACATCAAAAACTAAACATTGTACCCCCGGCGGCTATGTTAAAGACGTACGATGTTGGGAAAGCAACTTCGAGGCGGATGGGGGGGGGGACGGGCCGGGTGTCGTCCAACGCATGTGCTGAAACTTGATTTGCTCTAACATAGCACATGGAGCAAAGAGTAAACCCTTCTCATGCGTTGAGTCAAAGGGATAATTTGTGTGGGCCTACAAATTTCGATCATTCTTTGATTTTCGAGAAAAATAACCAATAAAAAACATATCGTACAAATTAGCAAAACAAGGATCTCAAGGTTTATATAATCGCCATGACAGGTCACTATAGAGACGTTGGTCTCTATAATGACCGTGTCATAGCATTTAAATGAAGCTTGAGATATGCAACTTCCCACCGGGTCACCCATCCTTAGACTACTCTAGCCCGAGCATGCTTAACTTCTGTGTTCTATTCGACTAGGCTAGCGGATGGGAAGTTGCCCCTTCCTGATAGGAATTGCCTCCTTGCCATTTCATGCTGGTCGCCCTATGGGACCTACTCCCTACTATCACACAGATTTCTGCTTTTAGAAACTGTGTGCAATATTTACATGGCTGGTGTGTCGCCGCCTAGCCTTCAATGAGAACCGACACTGGCAGAAGGAAAACGATGGGAGAAGAGGTGGGAAACTGATGAGAGGAGTCGCGGTAAACGGTAGCATATTTGGATACGTAACAACATTAATATAGAAAACTTAGTAGAGAAGGAAGCGTGAGCTAGCACGATGCATGCGCATAGTGCTTACCCATATAAATAAAATCACAACCAGAACTGCATGTGCTATAGAAATGGATGACGATTTCCATTCGATCTGGGATTATCCAAATGTGCAGACGTACGATCTGTGGGGTTTGGGTTCTGGCCAATCAGAATGCAGGACTTAGATCTCGTGCGTAGCAGGGGGGCATCAACCACGGTTTGGTAGGAACGCGACTTTCCTGTGTGAACTGTTGGAAATATGCCCTAGAGGCAATAATAAAAGTGTTATTATTATATTTCTTTGTTCATGATAATATTCTTTTATTCATGCTATAACTGTATTATCTGGAAATCGTAATACACGTGTGAATACATAGACCACAATATGTCCCTAGTGAGCCTCTAGTTGACTAGCTCGTTGTGATCAACAGATAGTCATGGTTTCCTGGCTATGGACATTGGATGTCGTTGATAACGGGATCACATCATTAGGAGAATGATGTGATGGACAAGACCCAATCCTAAGCCTAGCACAAAGATCGTAGTTTGTATGCTAAAGCTTTTCTAATGTCAAGTATCTCTTCCTTAGACCATGATATTGTGCAACTCCCGGATACCGTAGGAATGCTTTGGGTGTACCGAACGTCACAACGTAACTGGGTGGCTATAAAGGTGCACTACAGGTATCTCCGAAAGTGTCTGTTGGGTTGGCACGAATCGAGACTGGGATTTGTCACTCCGTGTAAACGGAGAGGTATCTCTGGGCCCACTCGATAGGACATCATCATAATGTGCACAATGTGACCAAGGGGTTGATCACGGGATGATGTGTTACGGAACGAGTAAAGAGACTTGCCGGTAACGAGATTGAACAAGGTATCGGTATACCGACGATCAAATCTCAGGCAAGTACAATACCGTTAGATAAAGGGAATTGTATACGGGATCGATTGAGTCCTTGACATCGTGGTTCATCTGGTGAGATCACCATGGAACATGTGGGAGCCAACATGGGTATCCAGATCCCGCTGTTGGTTATTATCCGGAGAACGTCTCGGTCATGTCTGCATGATTCCCGAACCCGTAGGGTCTACACACTTAAGGTTCGATGACGCTAGGGTTATAAAGGAAGTTTGTATGTGGTTACCGAATGTTGTTCGGAGTCCCGGATGAGATCCCGGACGTCACGAGGAGTTCCGGAATGGTCCGGAGGTAAAGATTTACATATGGGAAGTCTTATTTTGGTCGCCGGAAAAGTTTCGCACTTTATCGGTATTGTACCGGGAGTGTCGAAAGGGGTCCGGGGGTCCACCGGGGGGGGGTCCACCTGCCCCGGGGGGCCACATGGGCTGTAGGGGGTGCGCCTTGGCCTATATGGGCCAAGGGCACCAGCCCCAAGAGGCCCATGTGCCAAGGAAACTTGGGGACGGGAGAGTCCTAAAGGGGGAAGGCACCTCCGAGGTGCCTTGGGGAGGATGGACTCCTCCCCCCTCTTGGCCGCACCCCTTCCTTGGAGGAAGGGGCAAGGCTGTGCCTCCCCCCTCTCCCTTGCCCCTATATATAGTGGAGGGGAGGGAGGGCATCCATACCTGAAGCCCTGGCGCCTCCCTCCCTCCCGTGACACCTCCTCCTCTCCCGCAGGTGCTTGTCGAAGCCCTGCAGGATTGCCACACTCCTCCACCACCACCACGCCGTTGTGCTGCTGCTGGATGGAGTCTTCCTCAACTTCTCCCTCTCTCCTTGCTGGATGAAGGCATGGTAGACGTCACCAGGCTGTGCGTGTGTTGAATGCGGAGGTGCCGTCCGTTCGGCACTAGGATCTCCGGTGATTTGGATCACGACGAGTATGACTCCTTCAACCCCGTTCTCTTGAACGCTTCCGCTTAGCGATCTACAAGGGTATGTAGATGCACTCTCCTTCCCCTCGTTGCTGCTTTCTCCATAGATAGATCTTGGTGACACATAGGAAAATTTTGAATTTCTGCTACGTTCCCCTATAGTGGCATCATGAGCTAGGTCTATTGCGTAGATTCTTTGCACGAGTAGAACACAAAGTAGTTGTGGGCGTTGATGTTGTTCAATATGCTTACCATTACTAGTCCAATCTTGTTTCGACGGTATTGTGGGATGAAGCGGCCCGGACCGACCTTACACGTACTCTTACGTGAGACAGGTTCCACCGACTGACATGCACTTAGTGCATAAGGTGGCTAGCGGGTGCCAGTCTCTCCCACTTTAGTCGGAACGGATTCGATGAAAACGGTCCTTATGAAGGGTAAATAGCAATTGACATATCACGTTGTGGTTTTGCGTAGGTAAGAAACATTCTTGCTAGAAACCCATAGCAGCCACGTAAAACATGCAAACAACAATTAGAGGACTTCTAACTTGTTTTTGCAGGGTATGCTATGTGATGTGATATGGCCGAGAAGAATGTGATGAATATATGTGATGTGTGAGATTGATCATGTTCTTGTAATAGGAATCACGACTTGCATGTCGATGAGTATGACAACCGGCAGGAGCCATAGGTGTTGTCTTTATTTATTGTATGACCTGCGTGTCATTGAACAACGCCATGTAATTACTTTACTTTATTGCTAACCGGTAGCCATAGTAGTATAAGTAATAGTTGGCGAGACAACTTCATGAAGACACGATGATGGAGATCATGATGATGGATATCATGGTGTCATGCCGGTGACAATGATGATCATGGAGCCCCGAAGATGGAGATCAATGGAGCTATATGATATTGGCCATATCATGTCACTACTATATAATTGCATGTGATGTTTATTATGTTTATGCATCTTGTTTACTTAGAACGACGGTAGTAAATAAGATGATCCCTTACAACAATTTCAAGAAGTGTTCTCCCCTCACTGTGCACCGTTGCTACAGTTCGTCGCTTCGAAGCACCACGTGATGATCGGGTGTGATAGATCCTTGCGTTCACATACAACGGGTGTAAGGCAGATTTACACATGCGATACACTTAGGGTTAACTTGACGAGCCTAGCATGTACAGACATGGCCTCAGAACGCGGAGACCGAAAGGTCGAGCATGAGTCGTATAGAAGATACGATCAACATGAAGATGTTCACCGATGATGACTAGTCCGTCTCACGTGATGATCAGACACGGCCTAGTTGACTCGGATCATGTAATCACTTAGATGACCAGAGGGATGTCTATCTGAGTGGGAGTTCATAAGATGAACTTAATTATCCTGAACATAGTCAAAAGACCTTTTGCAAATTATGTCATGAGCTCGCGCTGTAGTTCCACTATTTAGATATGTTCCTAGAGAAAATATAGTTGAAAGTTGACAGTAGCGATTATGCGGACAGTAGAAAGCTTATGTCCTTAATGCACCGCTTAGTGTGCTGAACCCCAATCATCGTCTGTGGATGTTGCGAACATCGGACATACACGTTTTGATAACTACGTGATAGTTCAGTTAAATGGTTTAAGTAGAGGCACCAAAGACGTTTTCGAAACGTCGCGGAACATATGAGATTTTTCGAGGGCTGAAATTGGGATTTCAGGCTCGTGCCCACGTCAAGAGGTATAAGACCTCCGATGATTTTCTTAGCCTGCAAACTCAGGGAGAAAAGCTCAATCGTTGAGCTTGTGCTCAGATTGTGTGAGTGCAACAATCACTTGAATCGAGTGGGAGTTGATCTTCCAGATGAGATAGTGATGTTTCTCCAAAGTCATTGCCACCAAGCTGCTAGAGCTTCATGATGAACTATAACATATCAGGGATAGATATGACGATCCTTGAGGTATTCGCGATGTTTGACACCGCGAAAGTAGAAATCAAGAAGGAGCATCAATTGTTGATGGTTGGTGATAAGGGGAATAGTCACTAGAGCGGAATTATCCTAGATAATTGGTAGATGAGAAGGCTGGCAAGGTCGATAGAAGTATATTGGATATACATTATGTTAATGTGTACTTTACTAGTACTCCTAGTAGCACCAGGGTATTAGATACCGGTTCGGTTGCTAAGTGTTAGTAACTCGAAATAAAAGAGCTACGGAATAAACGGAGACTAGCTAAAGGAGAGCTGACGATATGTGTTGGAAGTGTTTCCATGTTTGATGTGATCAAACATCGCACGCTCCCTCTAGCATCAAAATTAGTATTAAACCTGAATAATTGTCATTTGGTGTTTGCGTTGAGCATAGACATGATTGGATTATGTCTATCGCAATACGGTTATTCATTTAAGGAGAATAATGGTTACTCTATTTATTTGAATAATACCTTCAATGGTCTTGAACCTAAAGGAATGGTTTATTGAATCTCGATCGTAGTGATACACATTTTCATGCCAAAATTATAAGATAGTAATGATAGTACCACCTACTTGTGGCACTGCCATGTAAGTCATATTGGTATAAAACGCATGAAGAAGCTCCATGTTGATGGATCTTTGGACTCACTCGTTTTTCAAAAGTTTGAGACATGCGAACCATGTCTGTTGGTGTATAAGCATGAAGAAACTCCATGCAGATGGACCGTTTGGACTCACTTGATTTTGAATCACTTGAGATATGCAAATCATACCACATAGGCAAGATGACTGAAAAACCTCGGTTTCAGTAAAATGGAACAAGATAGCAACTTGTTGGAAGCAACACATTTTGATGTGTGCAGTCCGATGAGTGCTAAGGCACGCAGTGGATATCATTATGTTCTTACTTCACAGATGATTCGAGTAGATGTTGAGTATATTTACTTTGAAACACAAGTCTGAATTGTTGAATGGTTCAAGTAATTTCAGAGTGAAGTTGAAGATCTTCGTGACAAGAGGCTAGAATGTCTATGATATGATCATAGAGATGAATATCTGAGTTACGAGTTTTGGCACACAGTTAAGACATTGTGGAAATTGTTTCACAATTAATACCACCTGGAACACCATAGTGTGATGGTGTGTCCGAACATCATAGTTGCACTAGAGGCAATAATAAAAGTGTTATTATTATATTTCTTTGTTCATGATAATAGTCTTTTATTCATGCTATAACTGTATTATCCGGAAATCGTAATACACGTGTGAATACATAGACCACAACATGTCCCTAGTGAGCCTCTAGTTGACTAGCTCATTGTGATCAACAGATAGTCATGGTTTCCTAGCTATGGACATTGGATGTCGTTGATAACGGGATCACATCATTAGGAGAATGATGTGATGGACAAGACCCAATCCTAAGCCTAGCACAAAGATCGTAGTTCGTATGCTAAAGCTTTTCTAATGTCAAGTATCTCTTCCTTAGACCATGAGATTGTGCAACTCCCGGATACCGTAGGAATGCTTTGGGTGTACCAAACATCACAACGTAACTGGGTGGCTATAAACGTGAACTACAGGTATCTCTGAAAGTGTCTGTTGGGTTGGCACGAATCGAGACCGGGATTTGTCACTCCGTGTAAACGGAGAGGTATCTCTGGGCCCACTCGGTAGGACATCATCATAATGTGCACAATGTGACCAAGGGGTTGATCACGTGATGATGTGTTACGGAACAAGTAAAGAGACTTGCCGGTAACGAGATTGAACAAGGTATCGGTATACCGACGATCGAATCTCCAGCAAGTACAATACCGTTAGACAAAGGGAATTCTATACAGGATCGATTGAGTCCTTGACATCGTGGTTCATCCGGTGAGATCATCATGGAACATGTGGGAGCCAACATGGGTATCTAGATCCCGCTGTTGGTTATTGACCGGAGAACGTCTCGGTCATGTCTGCATGATTCCCGAACCCGTTGGGTCTACACACTTAAGGTTCGATGACGCTAGGGTTATAAAGGAAGTTTGTACGTGGTTAACGAATGTTGTTCGGAGTCCCGGATAAGATCCCGGACGTCACGAGGAGTTCCGGAATGGTTCAGAGGTAAAGATTTATATATGGGAAGTCTTATTTTGGTCGCCGGAAAAGTTTCGCACTTTATCGGTATTGTACCGGGAGTGCCGAAAGGGGTCCGGGGGTCCACCGGGGGGGTCCACCTGCCCCGGGGGGCCACATGGGCTGTAGGGGGTGCGCCTTGGCCTATATGGGCCAAGGGCACCAGCCCCAAGAGGCCCATGCGCCAAGGAAACTTGGGGAGGGGAGAGTCCTAAAGGGGGAAGGCACCTCCGAGGTGCCTTGGGGAGGATGGACTCCTCCCCCCACTTGGCCGCACCCCTTCCTTGGAGGAAGGGGCAAGGCTGCGCCTCCCCCCTCTCCCTTGCCCCTATATATAGTGGATGGGAGGGAGGGCATCCATACCTGAAGCCCTGGCAGCTCCCTCCCTCCCATGACACCTCCTCCTCTCCCGTAGGTGCTTGGCGAAGCCCTGCAGGATTGCCACGCTCCTCCTCCACCACCACGCTGTTGTGCTGCTGCTGGATGGAGTCTTCCTCAACCTCTCCCTCTATCCTTGCTGGATCAAGGCATGGGAGACGTCACCGGGCTGTACATGTGTTGAACGCGGAGGTGCCGTCCGTTCGGCACTAGGATCTCCGGTGATTTGGATCACGACGAGTATGACTCCTTCAACCCCGTTCTCTTGAACGCTTCCGCTTAGCAATCTACAAGGGTATGTAGATGCACTCTCCTTCCCCTCGTTGCTGGTTTCTCCATAGATAGATCTTGGTGACACGTAGGAAAATTTTGAATTTCTGCTACGTTCCCCAACATGAACCGTGTGCTATTTGGAAATTTTTGGTGAGAAGAATCTCGGGCTTAAATCCCCATAAATCCAAATCTCACCCGAAATCAATAAACTTAGCATGGTGTCACGACATGGCACATATATGTCAAGGAATTTTTTTGTCCATTTTGGCGCAAGTTTTATTATAAGCTGTCAGATTTCGAGTTCCGGCAGACCCTTGAGGTTCGAACACTTGGGTGCGCACGAAGATCTTTCCCCTACCAGCTCACGCATCGAAGTCTCGCAAGGATCTAAGCAAGAAAGATGAACACACAAGGGACACGAGGTTTATACTAGTTCGGGCCACTGTTGTTGTGTAATACCCTACTCTAGTCTGTGATGTGGTGGATTGCCTCAGGGGCTGATGAAGAACAGTACAAAGGGAGAACATCCTCGTGAGGGCTATTCTTGAGCTGGTGCGATGAACTGCTTGGATGAGTTCAATCGCCTCTCTCTCTCTCTCTAGTCGATCTGTTCTCCGGATGCGGATCCCTTCCACTCTGTGGTGGCTAGTCCTATTTATAGAGGGAGGCCCTAGGCCTCTTCCCAAATAATGAGCGGGACGGGCGCCAACAATTGGCCATTTTGAAGGGGAACATCTAGTACACTTATCCTGACTAAAGTTGGTCTTCGGCTGCCAAAGGCTCTAACGATGACGCTGTCCTGGGCTCCACGATGACCTCCATCCTGCCGTTCTGCTGGTCTTGGTCTTGTTGCATGGAAACGGTAACCTTTGCCTGATGCCTTGGCCTGTGCTTGCCCCCTTTACACCGAAAGGGAAACAAGGACATTGCGCAGACCGGCGCCTGCCTGGCGCCCACCTGGTCTCGATCGTCATGGCTTGTGTCACGGGCTCCTCGGGAGCTACCCTGCCTTGATCTCTCCGCCTCCTCGCGAGCCTGCCTGAGGAGGTTGCTCCTGAGGAAGCTTCCTGTCGTCCGCCCTGCGAGGCTCGGCCCCTCGTGAGGGTCATGAGCTTGAGCTGATGAAGCTGGGCTGCATTGGGCCCCCACTTGAGCCATGCCGCACGCCACAGGCAGGCAAGTCTGGGGACCCCCGTTCCCAGAACGCTGACAGTAGCCCCCGGGCCCAAGGCGCGCCCGGACTTGGCTTAGCAGAGAAGCGAAGGGGCAAGTGCAAAGCACCGCGGGCCCCAACAGCCTGCGGCCTGGGGTGCCGCGTGTCGATTGATTGGACGTGGGCGTCTCCGCTTCCCCACGATGCCTCGGCAACCGCCCATCTGACAAAAAGAAGTGCCCGGGCCAGACTTACCTGCTTTGTTCTCGCTTGCCTTGCTCCAGATCCCCTTTCTCACTCTTCTCCTTCCTGCTTCTGAAATCCTCCAGATCCGCCTCAATCCTTCCCATCCGGCAAGCCATGGCGCCTTGCAAGACCCCGACCGAGACCTGGTACTCGCCGGCTTTGGATCCCTCGAATGTGTCGGAGAAGAATCTCACCCTCATGCGCCAGAGGACGATGGCGCAGGGCATCGTGGGAGCGACAGTGTTCAAGGCCGGCTCCGACCAGACTGAAGGCAAGGGGAGCACCTTCTACCCGCTCTTCGTGAGCGCCATTATCGCCGGTCTGGTGCCCTCTTTTTCCGAGTTCTTCCTCGCTGTTCTTCGCCTATACAACTTGCAAGCTCTGCACCTCCACCCCAACTCTGTTCTTCTCCTGGCGATTTTCGCCTACTATTGTGAGGCTCATGTTGGGGTGAAGCCCTAGGCGGCCTTGCTGCATCATTACTTTTACCTCCGGGTTTCTCGTGGCCCAATCACCACATGCACGAGCCTTATCGCATACTCCAGCTCCAATGCCATCTCGAAGCCGGGGAAGAGTATCGAAGGCTTCCAGAGCAAGTGGGTCATGGTGGACGCCGGGCGCATCCACCCCCGACTGGTGCTGCCTATGGGGCAGCCCAAGGCCGTTGATGCATGGTCTCACGCGGAGCTTGTCGACCCCCGCGCGAGGGCGGTGCTGAAGAGGATGAATGCGGACCTGAGGCCAAGCAACCTGGGGGCAGCGAAGCTGACCAGGGCCACTCTCCTGAGGGAGTTCCTGGAGCACCGGGTGGCTCCATTCCGGGAGCACTCGCTCCCATTGTGGAGGCTTGGGGAAGCCGACCTTGCCCTTTGCTTGAGCTCTGCAGCCCTGGCCGACGAAGATCTGGTCGCGGCCCTCCACTCCTTGGTCGGCAGAGACGTGGCGAGGCCGCAGGGTGCTCCTGTCCCCCTGTTTCTTCGTGGCGATTGGGGGCAGGTGGTGAACGCCATTCCCACCTTCAACGGTGAGGGGCTGGTGCCCGCACTGGCTCCCGAGGATCTCACGGCGTTGCCGACGGTGAATGTTTCCTCTAGCGACTCCAGCGGGAGTGAAGAGGAAGAAGAGGAGGAGGAGGAAAAAGAGTCTGATTCCAAGGCGACTAGCGAGGAGTCGGCGGATTCCTTCCCTCGACGTAGGCCCCGCGCCCTCCGCTCCATGCCAGACGATGACGAGGCCGGCGCCAGGCGAGGAGGGGAGGATTCTCCCCTGGTCCCAAGGAAGGGCAGGTCGGGGATGGTTCTCCCAGGATCCGCTCTGGCTCCGGGGCAGTCTGAGGCCAGCTCCGGCCTTCCCGACGCGCCCTCTGCTTCCGTGCCTCCCAAGGCTGACCTAGCTGCATGCTCTTGGGCTTCAAGTTTGGCCGGAGGCTGCTTGAGTTGGCAAACAACGACCAGTAATTGCTCGATCCGCGCTTTGCTTTGTTTCTGCCGCCGAGGCTTGACGTCTGCATTCTTTTGGCCAGGCCGGCACCTGCAGCGAAGAAGTTGAAAGGGGCTTCTGTGACCCCACTTGAGGCGAGCTTGTCTGCCGAGGCAGCGCCTTCATCGACAGTGAAAGGAGGCATCGAGGCTCGTGCCTCCCGTGCCCGGTCATCCTCGCGAGCCCAGCAGGGACACTCTGGCGAGGAGTCAGCCCCCGTGGCCCTGCTGACCCTGGAGGTGCCTGGGCTTGATGCTGCTGCTGAGATGCCCAAGGCCCAGGAGGCTCCTTCCTCCCAAGCCGTGATCACACAACCGTCCTCTCCGCCTGCTCCACGAGCTCCCGTCTCTTCTAATCCCTCTGCCGTCTTGGACCAGGTTGCCAATGAATTAAGCCGACTGTGGGAGGATTGAGTGGCCTTTGCCAAGCTGGAGGAGAAGGCTCGTGCTGCGCTGAAGATGCTCTATGAGGGCAGCTTAGAGAAGCTGTTGGCTGGCGAAGAGGACGGCCCTGCCGAGCTGCTTCCCTTCCTGGTCTGTGCGCTTGAAGATGTCGCGGACGGCCTTGGCCCTACAGCCGAGGCCGAGGCGCATGCCTTGTCGTCTGCAGCGCTGACGCGTGGACTTAGCCACGTCTACCTTCGCGACACCAACGCCGACCTCGACAGTCTGTTGGACCCTGTGAGCGGCGACCTCACCGCCGCTGCTCCTGAGGCCGTGAAGGGCCGAGCCGAGGCTTTGCTGGGGAGGTTCCGTGCCTTCAACACCTTGACCAAGCGCGATGCCGCCAGCTCCGCGGCCTTAGGCGGTGGAGCCTCCACTGGAAAGTGATCCCTTCGTAGCTTCTGTCCTGCTTTAACTCCTGCAACATGCACCATGCCTCGTGGAGGCGTTTAAACTCGTGTTTGGCATCGTGAAACAATCTATGGCTTGTAATATTTGCTTTTGAATTCCCTAGAATTTGCATTTTCCCTCCTATTTTGTTGTGTTCTACGTCGGCAGGGCCCGACCCTACGCATACCTCAGTCGCCGTTAGCCCCGACCGGAAACCAGGACGGGACTAAGGAGTGAGGGGCTACGCGGCAAGTTAGGCTCCTGTGTCGTGATGCTCAGGAGTCCCCCTTGACGCGCAAACAGCAAGTAGGGAAGGGAGGCATAGGAGTGGATTTGTCGTTCTACGTCGGCAGGGCCCGGCCCCGCGCATACCTCAGTCGCCGTTAGCCCCGACCGGAAACCAGGATGGGACCAAGGAGTGAGGGGCTACGTGACCAGTTAGGCTCCTGAGTCGCGATGGTCAGGAGTCCCCCTTGACGTGCAAACGAGCTTTCGTACCTTGGCTCCGCTCGGGGAGGGGCACGCGACGACCAGGTCGGAGGGACCTGGCTCGGTGGCATGGCCCGGGCACAGCCCCCGTGTGTAGCCCCCTCATGCGGCACTCCCGAGGGGAGGCGTTGCGATGGTGCCAGACACTAAGCTATGGGCTCCGTGAGGTTGGTACGGGCGTGAGCCGCCCTTAGTTGTTTATCACCAGCGCTGACCATAGTGCTTCCATATGTGTACGGGCATAGCCGCTCCTCGGCAGTGTCGTCAGCCAGCGCGGAGCATGGTGCTTCCACTGGTACGTGGGAGGGCGCTCCCCTCTGGGAGGAGCCCCCGGGGCGTGTACAGCCCCGCCCTGACACGTGGCCGGCACGGTAGGGCTAGGAGAGGTGTATCTGGGCACCCGTGAGCTAGCACGGGACTCATGAGGCCCTACCTCGAGGCGGGTTGCGCTGGCTCTGGGCCTTTATCAATGGTGTGTTCCTGCAGGGTGGTTAGAATGCAAAGGCCCTACGTCCTCAGGTCCCGGCCCTCGAGCGAGCTCAGCCACCGCTAGTATGACAGGTCACGATGTCGTGGGTCAAGGCGAGGGGTGAGGGCTGAAGAGCCAGTAAGAGCCCACGAGTCGCGATGCTTAGGTGCCCCCCTTTTAACGTGCAAGCGCTTTCCATGCGAGCGGAGAGGTCCGCGATTAGCAGTAGATGATAACCATGGGGACCAGGTTAAGCTCGGAGGAGCAAATCCATTTAGATAGATGCGGAAAATGTAAATGCCACTGGGTCTGGCCCGAGAAGCTTGAGGATAATGTAGCCTGAGGGGCACCCCCAACAAGGTAGGTAACGAGCATAAGCAAAATGGATACATGCCGCAGGGACGGACCCACGCGACCTGGGAATGATGCGGCCCTGCGGGCGCTCCCAGCTGAAAATGGAACTTGGAAAGACGTCACCTGATACCGTTGCAGAGCGAGTGTCGGAGTAGCTGACGAAGCATGGTGAAGAAGCCACCCCTCACGAGCCTTTAGAGCCCTGAGCCTCAGGAGGCTCTAGGGGTCCGGGCTGCTCCTCAAGGTCGATCTCCATCTCCTCTAGGAACACGCGTTGCCTGGTCACCTGAGCTTCCAGGATGCTCCTCATCAGGTGCTGGTGGGCAACAGCCGCATTCGGCAGGCCGAAGGGCATGCGAACATAGCTGTGAGGAGGACCTTCGCAACGCCCCATGCGAGAAGGCCAGAGGCGCTCCTCAGACGCGGCTCGGTTGAGCCCTGGTACGTCAATGCAGACATGGATCCCACCATCCTCGCCGGGATGTGGGGCTATGGCGGGTAGGCAGCGGCTGCCGCGCATGACTCTTGACTCCTGTAGCTCCTGAATGTTCCTCGCGATGAACTCCTGAGGGTTTGGCCCTCTTGCCTCATGCCTTCCTGAGGGAAACGTGCCTTGAAGCATGCCTCCATGTGGTGCCCGAGCGCCTCCCTCGTGATCTTGGCGAGGTCGGTCGCTCTCCAAGAAAGAGCCCCCAAACCCTGCCCGAGGAGGGCGCCGGGCACGCCTTCCTATGCGATAGAGGGTGGCGCCCCTTGGACGGGCGTGGATCCTGACGCAACGCCTCTAGAGGTGCCTGCCTCGTGAGGGTTCGAGCCAGGTGAAGCCTTCTTCTTCTTAGGGACCGCCTCGGGGAGCCTCCCGCTATTGTGATCTCGGTCTTCGATTGCCACGGCCTGGAAGGCACGCTCAAGAGAACACACTGCATCCCTCTCCTCGCAAGGCACTGTGATGATTCCACCGCTTCCTGGCATGTTGAGGAGATTGTAGCCATGGTGAGTCACTTCCATGAACTTGGCCAGAGCTGGGTACCCGAGGATGGCATTGTAAGGCAGGCGAATGTGGGCGACGTCGAAGTCAATGAGCTCGGTGTGATAGTTGTTGCGCTACCCAAAGGTGACAGGAAGGCGAACTTGCCCTATCGGAACAGTGGAACCAACAGTGACTCCTAAGAAAGTCTTGGTCAGCTGAAGCTGATCGTATGGCACTTGGAGATTGTTCAACGTCTCGACGGACAGAACATTGAGTCCTGCTCCGCCATCGATGAGGGTCCTGGTGACTTGCACATTGCTGATGACTGGGGAACAAAGCATCCGGAGGACTCCGGCAGTTGCTGCGCGCTTGAGCTGATCCGCTGAGCTGAACATGATAGCACACGCTCACCACCTGAGAGGGCGCGTGGGGCCTGAGCTGGGGACTGAGCGCCGCCCAGGATGCAAGCGATTGCGTGCGGTTCCTGGAAGCCCCCAGCCCCCTCGTCTTGATGATGGTCTTCATTCCTCCTTGGCGGTGCTGGCAGAGGAGGGAGACCTGCATTGCCTTGAGGGCGATCCTCACGAGGCTGATCCCTCCAACCTCCCTCGCAATGCTGGTCCTGCCAGTGGTCCTCATGAGGCTGGTCACGCCACCCTTGGCGGGGGCCACAGTCTTCCCATCGTCCTCCACCTCTTCCTCCTCCTCGGCCATAGCCCCGGTCATTGTGGTCGGGGCGTCGGCCGATACGCCCATCTCACACGGCCCTAAGCTCTTGGCATTCATTGGTGTTGTGGGTGTGGAGGTCGTGGTACACGCAGTACCGGCTGCCCTTGGATGACTCAGGCTGATCCCTGCCTCGCTTGGTGTCTGGCTCTGCTACGAGAACATTAACCCCCTTGCGCTTCACATCATTGACCTTGGGCTTCTTCTCTTCTGGGTCGGTAGCCGGAAGCTCAAGGACAGAGAGCGCGCCCTTCCTCATCCCTGGCGCACTTGGTCGCCAAGTTGAACAGCTCCAGCGATGTGCACAGGTCTTCATCGATTGCTAGCTCCTCTTTCATCTTGATGTCACGCACGCCATCGGAGAAGGTTGAGATGATGGCCTCCTTAGTCACCCTGGGGATCTTGAGGCGGGCGTTGTTGAAGCGCTGGATGTACTTCTGCAGGCTCTCTCCTGGCTGTTGCTTGATGCGGCGCAGGTCACTCATGGCCGGGGGCCGGTCGCGAGAGCCTTGGAAGTTGGCACCGTCCTTGAGCGCCATGGGAAACCAATTCGCCATGACCTTTTCGTCCCCGTTGGCAGCTTCGATGCCCAGCTCATAGAACTGGAGGAACTCCGCGGGGTTTGTTGTGTCGTTGTAGCGAGGAGGCAGGTTCGGCTTGAACTTGCCGGGCCATTTGACACTATGCAGCTCGGAGGTGAAGGCGCGGCAGCCTGCAGTGGCCACCAAAGCTCTCTGCTGACGTGGGGCTTGCTCCTGGGGGTTCCCACGCACCGCTTCCTAGAGGAGCGCGGGGTCTTGACGTGGTGGTGTAGGGGCGCGGTCATGGCGCACCGGTGCTGGGAGCACGCGAGCACCTTCTTGGGGACGAGCGATCTCTTGGCAGCTCCTTTTTTGTCGCGCAGGCGCCGGACACGGAGGGTCTCATCCTAGGGCCGCGCGCCTTGGGGCCAGGGCGCCTTCTTGGGGAGGAGGTGGTGGAGGCACCTCCTGCTCCATGCCTCCTGCGCAGGATGGAGGGCGAGGCAGTGAGAGGGACGTCATGGGAGAGCCCCCTGCGGCGTTGACGAGCTCGGTGATGCGGGCAAGCCAGTACTCGTAGAGGTCGTCGACGGGATGGTAGTGCAGGAGCTCACGCACCAGGAGCAGCGCGGCATGCGCGTCCGTGGGGGCGCGACGGGCGTGGGACGAAGAACCGGCTCGAGTCAGCGACGGGGTGGCGGTGCGGCCATTGCGCCGCACCGAAGGATGCAGGGACGAGGCCTGCTGCTCGTTCCCTGCCGGCCGGTGGCGGCGTCGGCGGCAGGCGACGGGGAATGATGGGGGCGACCGCCGACGGGCGCCGTCTGGGCGACGCGGGTGGCGAGAGCAGCCTGACGCTCGGCGCGAGCTTGCCGAGCGTCAGCCATGGACACGGCAGAAGATCACGCGCGACCAGCGGAAGGAAGATTCTAGCGCACCCTTACCCGGCGCGCCAAATGTCAGATTTCGGGTTCTGGCAGACCCTTGAGGTTTGAACACTGGGGTGCGCACGAAGATCTTTCCCCTACCAGCTCACGCGTCGAAGTCTCGCAAGGATCTAAGCAAGAAATATGAACACACAAGGGACACGAGGTTTATACTAGTTCGGGCCAGCGTTGTGCTGTAATACCCTACTCTATTTTGTGGTGTGGTGGATTGCCTCAGGGGCTGATGAAGAACAGTACAAAGGGAGAATAGCCTCGCGAGGGCTGTTCTTGAGCTTGTGCGATGAACTGCTTGGATGAGTTCAATCGCCTCTCTCTCTCTCTAGTCGATCTATTCTCCGGATGTGGATCCCTTCCACTCTATGGTGGCTAGTCCTATTTATAGAGGGACGCCCTGGGCCTCTTCCCAAATAATGAGCGGGAAGGGCGCCAACAATTGGCCATTTTGAAGGGGAACATCTAGTACACTTATCCTGACTAAAGTTGGTCTTCGGCTGCCAAAGGCTCTGACGACGACGCCATCCTGGGCTCCACGATGACCTCCATCCTGCCGTTCTGCTAGCCTTGGTCTTGTTGCATGGAAACAGTAACCTTTTCCTGATGCCTTGGCCTGTGCTTGCCCCCTTTGCATCGAAAGGGAAACAAGGATTCTTCGCAGGCCGGCGCCCGCCTAGCGCCCGCCTGGTCTCGATCGTCATGGCTTGCGTCACGGGCTCCTCGGGAGGTACCCTGCCTTGATCTCTCCGCGCCCTCGCGAGCCTGCCTGAGGCGGCTGCTCCTAAGGAACCTTCCTGTCATCCGCCCCGCGAGTCTTGTCCCCTCGCGAGGGTCTTGAGCTTGAGCTGATGAAGCTGGGCTGCATTGGGCCCCCACTTGAGCCACGCCGCAGGCCGCAGGCAGGCATGTCTGGGGACCCCCGTTCCCAGAACGCCGACATAAGCCTCTTACAAACCAGAGCTTCTCGCAAGAAGCCTTGTGGTTCTAATAGGGAAGCATGTCCCACTTGTGGGCGAAACAATAATCACTACCTCTTTTTGCCTTGTATTTTCTTCTATGGGAAACATGGAACGACAGGATATCCGTGCTGAAATTTAAACTTATTCATTGTTCGTTTGGACTTTTTATACACTAATTGAGTTTCCTAGGCATTTCATGTCCATAATTCAAATCTGAACTACAAATACATGCTCCAGTTCACCAAAATGGCTAGAAAAATTATACATGTGTCCTTGGGTGCATATTTAGGTCCCATGCCAGGAATGGGAGTGAATTACAGCCGTACCGGCGTCCTGGCTCATCCTCAAACATTTGGAATCTCGGTTTTTAAATCCCCATAAATCCAAAACTCACCAAAGAGTCATGAAAGTTGGCATGGTGTCACGTCATGGCACATATATGTCATGGTGAAAACATTGTCCAATTTGGGCCAAGCTTGATTACAAACCTCTTACAAACCGGAGCCTGTCGCAAGAACCATCATGATTTCGATAGGGAAACATGTCCCCTTGTGGGCAGAACGATAATTGCTCCCTCTTCTAGCCTTTTATTTTTCTTCTACACGCAAACGGGAGATTCACACTGAACTGTGAAATTATTCAGGGTTCGTTTGACCTTTTTTATTCATTAACTGAGTTTTCTAGGCAATTAATGTCCGTAATTCAAATCCGTACTACGAATACATGCTCTAGTGCACCAAAATGGCTAGAAAAAACTTACATGTGTCCTTGGGCTGCATGTTTAGGTCCAATGGAAGGAATGTGAATGAATTCAACCCTCTAGGCATCTTGGCTCGGCCACAAACATTGCGAATCTCGGTTTTTAATTCTCTATGAATCCAAAACTCACCAAAAAATCATGAAACTTGGCATGGTGTCACTACATGGCACATATATGTCATGGTAAACTAATTGTCCAATTTGGGCCAAGCTATATTACAAGCCTCTTACAAACCAAAGCTTCTCGCAACCTCCATGGTTCTGGTAGGGAAACATGCCCCTCTTGTGGGCGAAACGATAATCCCTGCCTCTTCTTGCCTTGAACTTTGTTTTCTACAGGCAACATAGAATAACAGGTGTGTCGTGTTGAAATTTGAAACTGTTCAAGGTTTGTTTGGCCATTTTGTATATTAACTGAGTTTTCTAGGCATTCAACATAGTCCATAATTCAATTTGAACTACAAGCACATGCTCAAGTGAAGCAAAATGGGTGGAAAATCATACATGTGTCATTGGGTGCATGTTTAGGTCTCACTGAAGGAACGAGAATGAATTACAAACTTATCGTCGTCCTGAAACATTGAGAATCTTGGTTTTTAAATCCCAGTAAATCAAAAACTTACCCAAAAAACATGAAACTTGGCATGGTTTCACGACATGGCACATATATGCCGTGGTAAAAAAATCGTCCAGTTGGAGACAAGGCGCACACATTACTAGCCAACAAAGTCCTTTTGAAACAAATAGCTGACACATTAATATCACAAACGGTTGTATTATATGAACTATGTGTTCCCGTAACCATTTAAGTGCGGCCACACGTCCATCTTTTCTTATGGGATAGCACTACCTCCGTCCTCGTTCATTGGTCATCTTTGTATTTTGTGCCAAAATTTAACCATACCCGGTCGCGTGCGTGCAGTTGTTTGATTAGACGGGAGGAGCGCGAGAAGTCTACCATGCAGGCTCGATGGGATGCGTGCGAGCAGTCCGCTGCATAGGCTCTACGGGACGCGTGCATCCTGTCCACCTCGCTGGCTTGACGGGACACGTTCGAGCAGCAAGGCCGCCCATGTTCACCGGGAAGCAAGCTCTTTGACCTTCATCCACCAGCCTCCCACCTCGCTCACAACTTCTCCATTAATGGCGGCTAAGCCGCTATTTAACACAGGGTTAATTAAAGCACCTGGACGAATGGTGTTTGCTTTTGATCCCATGGCCTCTCTCAACATTAGCATTTGCTTTCTTTGTGTTTTTAACTTGTATTCCGGCCTAATTTAAAATGTCACATAGAGCAACAAATAATACGACAACAAATAAAGTGGCAACGGATAATACGACAACAAATTTACAATGGTGCGGATAATAATTTTATTACATATTCCAGATAATTTAAAATGCCACATGCGGCAAATCCCAGAAGACACGAGGGCAAGAGAAGAAGGAAATCCCAGATAACGATCTGGGTCGCTACTGTCTCTACTCCCTGATGGATCACCGGGCGATGACATCCTCCAGATCCTTAAATTTCGCATGACTTTGCTTGAAAGCAGCCACAGATTCCTCCATCTCTTGCTCGCGCTCGATCGGGAACTTCCTCAAGTCACCCATCAGTAGCTTGACGACCTCTGTTAGCATCCTCCCCGAGGCACTACACTGCTCATGCAGCATCTTCTAGTCAGCGGCCTCCTCCTCCTGCTCGACGAGTGCCTTGAGGAGCTTCGCATTGTCACCCATGAGTTGCTTGACGAGGCCGGTCGTCTTCTCAACCGAGGCATTGCTGGTCTCGAGCAGCTTCATCAAGCTGTCAACCGGCTCCTGCTGCTTAACGAGGCCAGCGAGAATGTCGTCATCGCCGGCCAGCAACAGCATCTCGTCGCAATCCACCGATGCGGTGAGTGCGCTTGTAAGAGCCTTCCTGTGCCGGCGAGAGCTTGTTCGAGGGCACCTCGCCGCGTTGGGCCATCTCTGCTGCAGCTGTCGCGTGGCGACGGGACCTCTCTAGTGCTTTCGCGGCCTTGATCTTTGCTCCGTGGTTATATGTCCACCCGAAACTCCTCCTACTGGTCATGGCGGAACGACTTGACAGGAAAGACCAGTTTTGTGGGTGATGAGGAGAGGAACTATGAAGCAATTTTTGAGTGGGTAGTTTTTTATTAGTGTGAACACATATTTGTTTGATCAGTGTGAATATATTTGCAATTACTTATTGCGTTGTAACGTCAATGTGACGGGAAACAAGGTCAGAATTTATTGATGGTTCTGGGCCTACAAAGCCCGTTTCTGTTATTTTGGCTCATCGCAAACAATTCTTATGGATCCACCGTATGTCGTGCATCCGAAGGCCGAAATGTGGGCCCGTGTTCTTGGATCATGTGCGTGTGTGCCCACTATAACACACGGTCAAGACATCACCGTTGTGCCTCCCACGGGGTGCCAGAAGATTGACCATGTGGTTGCTCACCGTTGAGGTGGCCTCGGCGCGCTCTGCTCGTCGTTGAGGCGGCCGCGACGCGCTCTCCTCACGTCCTTCTGCGCGTTTTGATCGCCATTGAGGCGGCCATGGCACGCTCTTCTCTGGCGTCCTTGCGTGCACTCTGCTCGCCATTGATGCAAATTTATAATGGCAACAGTTAATAATTGTCTTACATATTCAGGCTAATTTGAAATGCCACATATGGCAACGCCCAAAACAGTCATGACCTACATATGCATACAATTATAATAAAATGTAGGCTAAAAGGCTGAGCTGGCGGCCTTCCGACGACAGTCTTATCGGACTCCATGATCAGCATAGCACCCTTGCAGCCGTTCATTCCAAGCATCCCGACCCGCCTCCGCCTACGGAGCTACTAGCGCTGGGAGGCTCTTGGGGCTGCTGGGCCTCTTCCAGAAGAGCTTGACAGCGTGCAATCACGCACATGATATCTCCGTGAAACCTCTCTATTTTCATGTCTCTAGCCTGGTATCAAATCCCGCCCATCACCTGCATCCTCAAGATATCACGTTGGCGATGTTCTACTTCATCGGGGATGTCAACTCTGCCAAGGATGTGCTCGAGCCTGGCCACCACATCATCGAGATCAACGCTAACACAGCTGCCGCAGGCAATGATGAAGCCGTAGGCTGGCTGTGTCTTGACTGAACCGCAGAGGTCCTCTGCCCATTCCTTGTGGGGCATCAGGCTCTGAATGAGCACTGGTGACGGCGGTTCTTCGGGTGGGTCATCGATCATGCCACCGAGCAGCTCTGGATCTTTTGCATGGTGGATGGAAGACTGCTCATCACACTTCCTCTGCAATATGTCGATTGTGTGCCCAAGGACTGTCACTCCGATATTGCTGCCGATGGGCCATGGTGCCTGCACCAGCAGATGAAGCTCTTGCTTCCCGAACTGCTCTGGCTCATTCTCCTTGACGAAGATGTAATGTAGGTAGGAGTCAACATCAAAGCTTTGGTCGTTGCTTGGCATGCTTGGAATAACTAATGGTAGATGGGTGAGGACTAGAGATCTGCACAGAGTGTCGCGATGGTGCGTTGCTGCCTAGGTTATATGTAGCAAGCCATTAGCTGGTGGCAGGAAACCAATGAGGGAAGAGGCGTGGATTTTACAATTCACCCATGTGGAGCACGTGAAGCGTTCGCTGGAGCGCTGGAAGAGTAAGTGGAGCACACACACAACCCGAATACTGTATGCGGTGCCACATGTTATTTATCACACACGTGTTAACATAAGAAAACGTATGTGTAACTGACTAGTCATTGCACACGAGTACTCGCAGACGCATCGTGTGCAATACTCCTAGCCACCGCAAGCAACTAGTTTGCATTTTTCAAAGTTTTTTTGTACAAACAGAATCGCACATGAACTGACTATAGTAACGATCAGTGTTATAATTTCTCATCGCAAACAGTTCATCCGAGTGGGCTGTTTGCTGTGTATCACACACATCTTGTTTACACGAATCGTTTGTGTTGTTTTGGATCATCACAAATAGTTCATCTATGTGAACTGTATGCCACATATCAGACACATCTTGTTAAGTTGAACCGTTTCTGTTCTCTTCCCTAATCGAAAACATTTCGTCCCAGTGAACCATATGCCCTATATCTCACACACCTTGATCTAGCTGACCATTTCTGTTGCATTCCCTAACAGAAAACATTTCATCGGAGTGAACCATATGCCATATATCGCACACACACTGATATGACTGCTTGTTTCTTTTTTTCTGTCTAATCGCAAACGGTTCGTACAGATCAACTGTATGCCCCGCATCGCGCCCGTAACTAAAATCTGAACCGTGTTTGATGTCTCCGCCATCGCCAATGGTTTGCATCTTTTTTGACGGTTTTTTACATCCCTATTTGTGATTAATGCATCGCGCACAGTTTCGTCAAAGGGGCTTTGCTCGTAGTGTCGCGTTAGCAGCATCCTGCAGTAGTGTGACACACATCAATCAACCCTAATGTCACCTAGATACTCCAATGTCACCAGAAGTATCCGTGGGTCAATTATACGATATGCATCAAACAACTTCAGATTCATAATATTCAATCCAACATGAAGAACCTCAAAGAGTGTCCCTAGATACCTACCGGAGAAACAAGTATGAAAACTTGCATAAAACCCTATGCATAGATTACCCCAATGTCACCTTGGGAATCCACGAGTTGAGTGCCAAAACATACATCAAGTGAATCAATAGAACACCCCATTATCACCATGGGTATCCCACGCAAGACATTCATCAAGTGTTCTCAAATCCATTATAGTATTCAATCTGATAATAGTGAAACCTCAGAGGTAAAACTTGATTAATAACAAGAAGGTAGAGGGGGAGAAACACCATATGATCCAACTATACTAACAAAGCTCGCGGTTCATCAAAATCGTGCCAAATCAAGAATGCGCGCGCGAGAGAGAGATCAAACACATAGCTACCGGTACATACCCTCAGCCCCGAGGATGAACTACTCCCTCCTCGTCATGCAGACCACCGGGATGATGAAGATGGCCACCGGTGATGGTTTCCTCCTCCGGAAGGGTGCCAAAACAGGCTCCGATTAGTTTTTCGTGGCTATAAAGGCTTGCAGCAGCGGAACTTCTGATCTAGGGTTCTTTTTCTGAGGTTTCTATATTGATAAGAATTTTTGGCGTCGGAAACAAGTCAAGGAGGTGCCCGAGGGGCCCACAATCCCTCAAGGCACTCCCCTGGCTTGTGGTCTCCTCGGGACTCTTCTGGTCCAGCTCTGATGCTTCACGGGTCTCTTTTGGTCCATAAAGGATCACCGTAAATTTTCAGCTCATTTGGACTCCGCTTGATATTCCTTTTCTCTAAAAGTCAAAAACAAGGAAAAACATAAACTAACACTATGCTCTAGGTTAATAGGTTAGTCCCAAAAATAATATAGAATAGCATATTAATGCATATAAAACATCTAAAATAGATAATATAATAGCATGGAACTATCAAAAATTATAGATACGTTGGAGACGTATCAAGCACCCCCAAGCTTAATTCCTGCTCATCCTCGAGCAGGTAAATGATAAAAACAGAATTTTGATGTGGAATGCTACCTAACATATTTATCCATGTAATCTTCTTTATTGTGGCAAGAATATTCAGATCCATAAGATTCAAAACAAAAGTTTAATATTGACATAAAAACAATAATACTTCAAGCATATTAATAAAGCAATCACGTCTTCTCAAAATAAAATGGCCAAAGAAAGTTATCCCTACAAAATCATATAGTCTGGCTATGCTTCATCTCCATCACACAAAGTATTAAATCATGCACAACCCCGATGACAAGCCAAGTAATTGTTTCATACTTCTGATGCTCTCAAACTTTTTCAACTTCACGCAGTACATGAGCGTGAGCCATGGATATAGCACTATAAGTGGAATAGAGTATGGTGGAGGTTGTGAGGAGAAGACAAAAAGGAGAAAGTCTCGGATCAACTAGGCAAACTAATGGGCTATGGAGATGCTCATATAATGATATCGATGCAAGTGAGTAGGGATTTCCATGCGACGGATGCGCTGGAGCTATAAGTGTATGAAAGCTCAAAATGAAAACTTGCTTGCTCATGAAGACCTAGGGAAATTTGCGGAAGCCCATCATTGGAATATACAAGCCAAGTTCTATAATGAAAAATTCCCACTAGTATATGAAAGTGATAAAATATGAGACTCTCTATCATGAAGAACATGGTGCTACTTTGAAGTACAAGTGTGGAAAAAGGATAGTAACATTGTCCCTTCTCTCTTTTTCTCTCATTTGTTTTCATTTTTTGTTTGGGCTCTTTTGTTTGGGCTCTTTGGCCTCTTTTTATTTATTATTTTTAAGTCTGGAATCCCATCCCAACTTGTGAGGGAATCATAGCTTCCATCATCCTTTCCTCACATGGGACAATGATCTAATAATGATGATCGCACTTTAATTTACTTACAACTCAAGAATTACAACTGGATACTAGAACAAAATATGACTCTATATGAATGCCTCTAGCAGTGTACCGGGATGTGCAATGATCAAGAGTGACATGTATAAAAATATGAATGGTGGCCAAGCCACAAATACTATGCCAACTACATGATCATGCAAAGCAATATGACAATGATGGTACGTGTCATAATAAACGAAACGGTGGAAGTTACATGGCAATATATCTTGGAATGGCTATGGAAATGCCATTATAGGTGTGTATGGTGGCTGCTTTGAGGAAGGGTATATGGTGGGTTTAATGCACTGAGAAAGTTGCATGGTACTAGAAAGGCTAGCAACGGTGGAAGGGTGATAGTGCGTATAATCCATGGACCTAACATTAATCATAAAGAACTCACATACTTATTGCAAAAATTTATTAGTTATCGAAACAAAGTACTAATAAGCATGCTCCTAGGGGGATATATTGGTAGGAAAAGACCATCGCTCGTCCCTGACCGCCACTCATAAGGAAGACAATAAAAAATAAATCATGCTCCGACTTCATCACATAACGGTTCGCTATACGTGCATGGTTTGAGAATCACAAACTTTAACACAAGTATTTCTACCAATCCACAATTACTCACTAGCATGACTGTAATATCACCATCTTTATATATCAAAACAATCATAAGGAATCAAACTTCTCATAGTATTCAATGCTCTTTATATGAAAGTTTTTACTATATCCCTCTTGGATGCCCATCATATTAGGACTAAATTCATAACCTAAGAAAATTACCATGTTGTTTAAAGACTATCAAAATAATATAAGTGAAGCATGAGAGTTCATCAATTTCTTCAAAAAAAAACCACCACCGTGCTCTAAAAAGATATAAGTGAAGTACTCACGGGTACGTGTCGGTGCTATACAAACGGTTTTTAACCCCTTTCCGCGATGACATTTGGAACCGTCGCCAAGTGAGTGTGGGCGATAGGGGGGCCCTTCCCACATGACCCAGAAATCATCGGGATATGCTCTCCTGGCACAGATGCTCGGCAAAATGAGGTCGTTTGCGACCGGTGAGCACTCAAATAGGTTATACGTATAGTAGTGCTAAAAAATACAATTATACATGAGAAATCATTTCTGATCGTAAGTACATCCTACACTGTCAGTCCCCGCTAAACATTTCTGTTCGTATGTGCATTCCACATAGTCCATCCAAGGAATACATTTCCGTTAGTATGTACATCCCACACAGTTAATCCAAGAAGTACCAAATGTTTGCGATGCGCACAACATCACAAACAGTCTATAATTTTGAAGCGTGTGTGATAAGGTGACTATCACAAACATTTAATAAGAAAGAACTATGTGCGATGCTGTTGTTAATCACACACATTTTTTCTTGGCTGATCATGTGTGCAGTGGAGATTGATCGCACATGTTTTTTCTTGGCTGATTGTGTGTGTAGTGGAGATTGGTCACACACATAGCGGATCCTTGAAACGTGTCTGATCTCCATGACTATCACAAACATTACGATTTTGCCAACTGTGTGCAGTGTAATCACTGATTAATCCCTAATTAATCCCTAATTTAAAAACCATATGTTTTGAATTTGATAGTAGGCAATCACTTATTTAATATCCAACCAAGTTTATTACAAATATAGGTTCAACCACGAATGCATAATTCGATGCACAAGTACATATACTGAAGAACTACAGAAGCACCAAGTAAACAATGATGAACCACAGTTGTACTAAAGAATATAAAGAGAGAGGCAAGAGACATTCTGGTTGCTGGAGAAGCTGACGTGGAATGCCCGTATTGTGCCCTCTCCATGCGTAATGCACGCACGACTCTAGGCCAACCCCTTTTGATGGCTGCCCGTCCATCCTTTACTGTCTTCATTACGACTTCTTGATGCTCATTGTAATCTGGATGAAATACTTTAACCTTCATTGTGTGTCCACCAATCATGTATATTGCAAGGTAATCTTCAGTGAACTGCTTCGGGAACCATTGTGAACGAAAAAGATTCAGACATTGTTGTCTAACAACTCATGATGGGCAGTAAAAAGAGAAGGCTGAAGAGTTCGTAGTTACCATCCTATAGCTCACTGTTGTGTTGGATAGAGCATAAACAAATAACTTGCTTGCCGCCATTCGTATCTTTTTGCTAATAATCCTTATCAGTTTCCTCACTTGATGCTTGTTCATGAATATCTCATTGCCCCATACGCAAAAAGGGTCCATGCTTGGATCCTTGCCAAGGGCATATGTACCTATAAGCAACAAGTCAATATTAGAAGCTAACAAGTGTCCAGGCCTGGATCTATATGCACTACATTATGGAACGACGGGGGAGTACAAGCTGAGGGATGAAGCTAACCTCAGTGGTGGCCACTCCCGTTGTTGTCCTGCAAAAGTAGTGGAAAGACATGATAAGTACAACAACCTTAACATCAAACAAATATAGGAAAGATAAACAATATCATCTCCAAATAATAGCTTGAATGTGTTCGTTTCGGCATGCTGTTAAAGCATATATAAAATGGAAGGCAATGTTACCAATAGCAGGCTTAACAACCATTAAATAATGCAATTCAAGCTGGTATTGTTGAAAATGAATAGAACGTATGTTGTGCTTAAACATCACTGTGTAAATGTGTAAAACTGAAATAAAGGGCATGTGTTAACTACACCAGGCATAATTGGAACCAAATATAGCCGTTCAAACTGGTATTGATGCAGTCGAGTGGCACAGTTCCGACTTGCACATAATTAACAACACATGTGAATGACTGAAATAAACAAGGCATAAATGATCAGTATAACAACCAAATATAGCCATTCAAAACTGGACAGTCTCACTGCAACCAATCTAACAAGCAAATACAGATAAACAGGGCATATGCTTGAAAACTGGACAAATGCTCACTGCAGCCAACCTAACAAGAAAATACATATAAACAAGGCATCTACTTGAAAACTGGACAAATGCTAAAAAAAGCACCTAACAACCAAATATAGATAAACAAGGCATCTTCTTGATAACTGCACAAATGCTCACTCCAACCAAACTAAGAACCAAATACATATAAACAAGGCATCGGCTCGATAACTGGAAAAATGCTCATTGCAACCATCCTAACAACAAAACACAGATAAACAAGGCATCTACTCACTATAAACAACCAAATATAGTCATTCGTGAAACTGAAGTGGACAATTCATACTTAAACATCACATAGCCCTGTTGAATAATACAGTTTTGCATAACTGGAATAATTAAACACGACACAGTTATAGCACCGCATGGCAAATGCTACTACAACAAAGGGTACTGGTTGGCAAGCTAGAAAAGGTAAGATTTGCTAATAGGATGTTGCCTCACATTTCATGGACGGGATCCTTCCAGTTGGAAGAGCACAGACCCATGGTGCGCTCTCTGATGTCACAGATGGGCTGTTTCACCTTGGAAGAACCTTTGTGGGTGCCCTCCTAACGGTCGTCGTCGTGGTCGATGAGATCTGACTTGGCAATTGAGGATCCCAAGCCGCCGCCATAGAACGCGTCCTTCATAAATGACAAAATGGGCTCGATGGTGCATAAGGATAGCAAATCCTTGACCACTTGGCGGAGGAGATCAGTGGCAGGGTCGTCGAAGAGATCAATGGCGGTTGAACCAGAGGGGTTGGGGATGGACCACGTTACCTGTGACATGGCCCGCGTGAAGCCATTGCTATCGACGAGCTTGATGTCGTAGCCATCTTTCTCGAGATATAGTAATACGCAACCCTGCCGACATGAAGCCTTCGACATGGCAACGTAGTCAACGTCTTCGCTGGCTTCCGCGGTGACGTGTTGCTCTGGGATTGACAGGTCGGGGTAAATGGCGGCCACCTCGCCAGCGTCCCCTGGAGAGGCCATGATAAACCTCCTCTTGGCCGAACGCTCGTCGGGCTCCTCAGGATACGTGGTCGATCTTAGGCTGTGACATTCTGGAGCAGGGGATGTGGATCTAGTGGGGAGGGACATCGCAGGCCTCATCTAAAAACTCAGGGGAGTGGGGTGACGGTATGGGAATCACTGGTAACCTGAACTTTATTATCTAAGCTAGGAGGAATGGGCAGACCGGCATGGGTTGGCGGCGGTGCCGACGGCGGGCGTGAGCTAGGGTTTGAGGGGGGGGGGAGGGGCGGATGGGGGGACTGTGGAGGGAGGATGGTGGTGTTTGAGGATACACCGCGGCTACTAAAATTTTTAGTAATGGTGGGTGGAGATGGTGGTGGACGAGGGAGGGCGACGGTTCAAATGCCTCGGCTACTGCAATTTTACTATAGGGTCGGTGCAGGAGGAGTGTGGGCGACAGTTGAAGTACGACGGCTACTAAAATTTGGGTAAAGGAATTGATGCGGGGCGGGAGTGCCCAAGATTGCGCATGGTTCAATAAGAATATGTGTGTATGATAATAAGGAAAAGTGGTGGAACCACCGATTTTTGAAACGCACAAGTTGGGTAGTTTGTTTTTATATTTTTAGCTAGCTGCTCTATCGCACACGTTCGTCCTAATTTATAAGTAAACTTACCGGCCTTTAGCTTGCACAGTCGTGGTGATTTTATAGCACACGTGCATCGCACATGGTTAAGCCAGCACCTGGACCATTTCCTCGCGCTTGTGCAGTCGTGGTGATTTTACAGCGCACTTGCATCGCACACGGTTAAGACAGTACCTGCACCATTTTCTCGCGCTTGCACAGTAGCGGTAATTTTACAGCAAAAATTAACCAATAAAAACATAGTATAAAAATTAGTATGCGTGTATGATAATAAGGAAAAGCAGCAGAACCACGAATTTTTGAAACACTCAAGTTGTGGTGATTTTACAGCGCACTTGCATCGCACACGGTTAAGCCAGTACCTGCACAATTTGCTCGCGCTTGTGCAATCATGGTGATTTTACGGCGCACTTACATCGCACACGGTTAAGCCAGTACCTGCACCATTTTCTCGCGCTTGCGCAGTCGTGGTGATTTTACATCCAAAAATAACCAATAAAAACATAGTCTACAAATTAGCAAAACAAGGATTCCAAGGTTTATAAAATTGCCATGATAGGTCACTATAGAGATATTTATCTCTATAGTGACCTATTGGCATTTAAATCAAGCTTGAGATATGCAACTTCCCACCGGGTCACCCAGCCTTGGACTACTCCAGCCCCAGCATGCTTAACTTCTGCGTTCTATTCGACTAGGCTAGTGGATGGGAAGCCGCCCCTTGGTGATAGGAATTGCCTCCTTGCCATTAAGGTGTTTCACGCTGGTCACCCTATGGGACCTACTCCCTGCTATCACACAGTTTTGTGTTTTTAGAAACTGTGTGCAATATTTACATGGTCGGTGTGTCGCCGCCTAGCCTTCAATGAGCACTGACATTGGTAGCGGAAAACCGATGGGAGAAGAGACGGGAAACCGATGAGAGGAGTGGCGGGAAACGGTAGCCTGTTTAGAAAATGTACTAGAAAAGAAGGAAGCGTGAGCTAGCACGACACATGCACACAGTGCTTATCCATGTATTCCATGTGCTGTCGAAAGGGCTGAGGTTTGCTGTTCGATCTGGGAGCATCCAAGGGGGTAGACATATGATCCGTGGTGTTTGGGTTCTGGCCAATCAAAACGCACGACTCAGATCACGCATTCAGCAGTGGGGAGGGGTGCATCGGCCACGATTTGGTAGGCACACGACATTCGTGAATGAACCGTGCGCTATTTGAAAACATTTCGTGAGAAGAATCTCGATTTTTAAATCCCAACAAATCCAAAAATCACCCGAAAATGGTGAAACTTGGCATGGTGTCACGACATGGCACATATATGTCGAGGAATATTTTTTGTCATTTTGGCGCAAGTTTTATAACAAGCCTCTTATAAACCGGAGCTTCTCTCAAAGAAAGCCTTGTGGTTCGAATAGGGAAACGTGTCCCCAGGGGGGAAACGAAAATCACTGCCTCTTTCCGCCTTGTATTTTCTTCTACCGGCAACATGGAACGACAAGATATCTGCGCTAAAATTTAAACTTATTCAGGGTTCGTTTTGTCTTTTTATACACTAATTGAGTTTCCTAGGCATTTATTGTCCATAATTCAAATCTTAACCTCAAATACATGCTCTAGTTCACCAAAATGGCTAGAAAAATTATACATGCATGTGTCCTTGGGTACATGTTTAGGTCTCATGCCAGGAATGGGAACGAATTACAACTGTACCGGCATCCTGGCTCGTCCTCAAACATTTGGAGTCTTGGTTTTTAAATCCCCGTAAATCCTAAACTCACGGGAAAGTCATGAAAGTAGGCATGGTGTCACGTCATGGCACATATATGTTTGGGTAAAAACATTGTCCAATTTGGGCCAAGCTTTATTAGAAACCTCTTACGAACCGGAGCTTCTCTCAAAGAAGCCTCGTGGTTCTGATAGGGCAACATGTTCCCATTGTTGTCGAAACAAATTACTGCCTCTTTTCACCTTGTATTTTCTTCTACGGGCAACATTAAACCACATGATATCTGTGCTGAAACTTAAACGTATTCAGGGTTTGTTTGGCCTTTTTATACACTAAATGAGTTTCCTAGGCATTTAATGTCCATAATTCAAATCTAAACTTCAAATACATGCTCTAGTTCGTCAAAATGGCTAGAAAATTTATAGATGTGTGCATGGGTGCATGTTTGGTTTCCATGCGAGAAATGGGAACAAATTACAACCGTACCGGTGTCCTGGCTCGTCCTCAAACATTTGTAATCTTGGTTTTTAAATCCCCGTAAATCCAAAACTCACCAGAAAGTCATGAAAGTAGGCATGGTTTCATGTCATGGCACATATATGTCATGGTAAAAACATTGTCCAATTTGGGGCAAGCTTTATTAGAAACCTCTTACAAACTGGAGCTTCTCTCAAAGAAGCCTTGTGGTTCCGATAGAGAAATGTGTTCCCCTTGTTATCGAAACATAATCACTGCCTATTTTTGCCTTGTATTTTCTTCTACGAGCAACATGGAACGACATGATATCCATGATGACATTTATACTTATTCAAGTTTCGTTTGGACTTTTTATACACTAATTGAGTTTCCTAGGCATTTAATGTCAATAATTCAAATCTGAACTACAAATACATGTTCCAGTTCACCAAAATGGCTAGAAAAATTATACATGTGTCCTTGGGTGCATGTTTAGGTTCCACGCCAAGAATGGGAACGGATTACAACCTTATCAGCGTCCTGGCTCGTCCTCAAACATTTGGAATCTCGGTTTTTAAATCCCCATAAATGCAAAACTCACTAGAAAGTCATCAAAGGTGGCAGGTGTCACATCATGGCATAGATATGTCGTGGTAAAAACAACGCCAATTTGGGCCAAGCATTATTACAAACCTCTTACAAATTGGAGCCTATCGCAAGAACCCTCGTGGTTTCGATAGGGAAATGTGTCCCCTTGTGGGCCAAACGATAATTGCTCCCTCTTATAGCCTCGTATTTTCTTCTACACACAATACGGAACAATGGGAGATTCACGCTGAACTTTGAAATGATTCAGGGTTCGTTTGACCTTTTTTATTCATTAATTGTGTTTTCTAGGCATTTCGTGTCCATAATTCAAATCTGAACTACAAATACATGAGCCAGTGCACCAAAATGGCTAGAAAAAATGTACATGTTTGTCCTTGGGGTGCATTTTCATGTCCCATGGACCGAATGGGAATGAATTCAACCGTCTCGTCATCCTGCCTTGGCCACAAACATTGCGAATCTCGGTTTATAAATCTCTGTAAATCCAAAACTCACCAGGAAATCATGAAACTTGGCAGGGTGTCACTACATGGTACATATAATTGTCCAATTTTGGCGAAGCTATATTACAAGCCTCTTACGAACCGAAGCTTCTCGCAACCCTCATGGTTTCGGTGGGCGAAACGATAATCGTTGCCTCTTCAAGACTTGAACTTTGTTTGCTACAGGCAACATAGAATAACAGGAGTGTCGTGCCAAAATTTGAAACTGTTTAGGGTTTGTTTGGCCATTGTATATATTACTAATTATGTTTTTTACACATTTAATGTAGTCCATAATTCAAATTTGAACTACAAGCACATGCTCCAGTGACGCAAAATGGGTGGGAAATCATACATGTGTCATTGGGTGCATGTTTAGGTCTCATTTAAGGAATGGGAATGAATTACAAAATTGTCGTTGTCCTGAAACATTGAGAATCTCGATTTTAAATCCTAGTAAGTCAAAAATCACCCAAAAAACATGAAACTTGGCATAGTTTCATGACATGGCACATATATGTCGTGGTAAAAAATCGTCCAGTTTGAGAAGAGGCGCACACATTAGTAGCCAACGAAGTCCTTTCTGAAACAATAAGCTGACACAATTATATCACAAACAGTTGTATTTGAACAGTGTCGATATTTAACCATACTCAATGTCGTGCGTGCAGCTGTTTGATCAGACGGAGAGCGAGAAGTCCGCCGTGCAGGCTCAACGGGATGCGTGCGAGCAGTCCACCGCACAGGCTCGACGGGATGGGTGCATCCTGTCCACCTTGCAGGCTCGACAGGACACGTGCGAGTAGCAAAGGCCACCCATGCTCACAGGGAAGCGAGCTCTTTGACCTTCATGCAACAGCCGCCACCCGCCTTGCTCAAAACTTCTCCATTAATGGGTTATTAAAGCACCTGGACGGAGGTTTTTTTAGGGGTGGACGAAGGGTGTTTGGTTGTGATCCCATGGCAGCATTTTCTTTGTTCGTGTTTTCAACTCGTATTCTGGACTAATTTAAATTGCCACATAGGGCAACGGATAATACGACGACAAATAAAATGGCAACGGATAGTATGACGACAAATTGACAATGGCGCAGATAATAATTCTCTTACATATTCCGAATAATTTTAAATGCCACATGCGGCAAGGTCCGAAAGACACGGGGGGAAGAGAAGAAGGAAATCGCAGACAACGATCTAGATCGCTACTGTATCTACTCTTCGATGGATCGCAGGGTGATGAAATCCTCTAGCTCCTCCCTCAATTCCTCACAGCTTTGCGTCATCCCTGAGGCACTGCTCTTCTCATGCAGCATCTTCCAGTCGACGGCCTCCTCCTCCTTCTCGCCGAGCGCCTTGAGGAGCATCGCATTGTCACCCATGAGTTGCTCGACGAGGCCTGTCGCCTTGTCAACCGAGGCATTGCTGATCTCGAGCAGCTTCATCAAGCCATCGACCAGCTCCTACTGCTTAATGAGGCCAGTGAGAATGTCATCGTCGCCGACCAAGGACTTCTGCAATGCTAGCTCGTCGCGATCGCCAATGCGGCGGGTGCACTTGTGAGAGACCTCGCATGCCCGTGAGAGCTCGTTCGAGGGCTCCGTGGTGCGTCGGGATATCTCTGATGTGGCTGCTGCTTCATGGCGGGACCTCTCTATTGCTTCCGCGGCCTTGGTCTTTGCTACCTGGTTATATGCCCACCCGGAACTCCTCCTACCGGTCATGGCGGAATGACTTGATAGGAAAGACCAGTTTTGTGGGTGATGAGGAGAGGAACTGTGAAGTAATTTTTGAGTGGGTAGTTTTTATAGCCCGGTGCTAAGTGTGAACACATATTAGTTTGATCGGTGTGAACTGATTTGCAATTACTTATTGCGTTGTAATCTTCAATGTGACGAGAAACAAAGTCAAAATTAATTGATGGTTTTGGGCCTACAAAGCCCCGTTTCTATTGTTCTGCCTCATCGCAAATAGTTCTTTCGGATCAACCGTATGCCAGGCATCGGAAACCCGAAACATGGGCCCTTGTTGTCGAATGAACGTGTACGTGTCTACTGACTATCACACACGGTCATGATATCACCATTGTGTCCTATGGATGCGTCGTCCCGTCTCCCACGGGGTGCCAGAAGGTTGACCACGTGGTTGCTTGCCGTGGCGTCCATGTTTTTTTGCGGGTCCGTGGCGTTACTGTGCACGCTCTAGTCACTGTTGAGGCAAATTTCAATGGCAACGGTTAATAATTGTCTTACATATTCAGGATAATTTAAAATGCAAGATGCGGCAGGCACAAAACACTCCCGACCTACTTATGCATACAATTATAATAAAATATAGGCTAAAAAGCTGAGCTGGCAGCCTTCTGACGACGGTCTTCTCAGACTCCATGATCAGCATATCACCCTTGCGGTCGTTCATTATGTGTAACTTACTAATCATCGCACACGAGTACTCGCAGACGCATCATGTGTGATAATCCTATCCACCGAGAGCAACTAGTTTGCATTTTTCAAAGTTTTTTGTACGAACAGAATCGCACACGAACTTACTATAGTAACCGTCTGTGTTATAATTTCTCATCGCAAATAGTTCATCTGAGTGGGCTATTTGTTGCGTATCACACACATCTGGTTTACATGAATCATTTGTCTTCTTTTGGCTGATCGCAAATGCCGCATATCGCACACATCTTGTTAAGATGAACCGTTTCTGTTCTTTTGCCTAATTGAAAACAGTTTGTCCGAGTGAACCATATGCCGTATATCACACACACCTTGATCTAGCTGACCGTTTCTGTTGCATTCCCTAATAGCACACAGTTCATCAGAGGGAACTGTATGCCGTATATCGCGCACACATTGATATGGCTGCCCATTTCTGTTGTTGTTGCTCATCGCAAACACTTCTGCTGGATCAACCGTATGCCCAGCATCACACATGTAACTAAACTCTGAACCGTGTTTGATGTCTTCGCCATCGCAAACGCATTGCACCTTTTTTGACGGTTTTTTCACACCATCGTTTGCGATTATTGCATCGTGCACAGTTTCATCGAAGGGTCTCTGATCGTAGTGTCGCGTTAGCAGCATCCTGAAGTAGTGACTAGAGCAACTACCTAGCTCAAAAGATATAAGTGAAGCACATAGAGTATTCTAATAAATTCACGATTAATGCGTGTCCCTCTCAAAAGGTGTGTACAACAAGGATGATTGTGGCAAACTAAAAAGCAAAGACCCATACCATACAAGACACTCCAAGCAAAACACATATCATGTGGTGAATAAAAATATAGCCTCAAGTAAATTTACCGATGGATTGAAGACGAAAGAGGGGATGCCATCCGGGGCATCCCAAAGCTTAGATGCTTGGTTGTCCATGAATATTACCTTGGGGTGCCTTGGGAATCCCCAAGCTTAGTCTCTTGCTACTCCTTATTCTACAGTCCATCAAATCTTTACCCAAAACTCGAAAACTTCACAACACAAAACTCAACAAAAAACTCGTAAGCTCTGTTAGTATAATAAAGCAAATCACCATTTAGGTACTGTTGTGAACTCATTCTGAATTTATATTGCTGTTACTACTATATTCCAACTTCTCCATGGTTCATACCCTCCGATACTACCCATAGATTCAGCAAAATAAGCAAACAACACAATGGAAAGTGAATCTGTCAAAAACAGAACAGTCTGTAGTAATCTGGAAATTTCGTGTACTTATGTATCTCCAAAAATTCTAAAAAATTAGGAAAATCTGGGAAATTTGTATATATATCTTGTTTATGAAAATTCAGATCAAACGAAAGCTTCTGTGAATTTCTAAAATTCTGGCAATGAGCACAAAAGTTTCTATGTTTCATCAAGATTAAATGAACTATCACCATAGACCATCCCAAAGGTCTTACTGGGCACTTTATTGACACAAAAGATATAAAACATGATTAATACAATAACGTAAGCATGTGAACATAGAAAAATAGTAGGGGTAAATATTAGGTTGTCTCCCAACAAGAGCTTTTCTTTAATGCCTTTTTAGGTAGAAATGATGATTTCAATGATGCTCGCATAAAAGATAAGATTTTGTGGCACCCCGGCTCAGAGCAACCGATTTACCTTGCATTGCCAGCCCAGAGACCTCGTCTTCTGGCAACACACAACAACATGGTACAGAAAATAACCGCTTTATTCATGCTAGCGCAACATAGTTCATATTACAACAGTTAGCGAGGCCAAGCGACACCCACGGTGCGGCTGAACAATATGTATATTATTTAGTGAACATAAAGGGGCCTCGATCATGACAACTACTCGGCAGTGGAACAACAACGTAGCGGGACTCCATAGCACAAGGACATCGACGTGGACACGGTCTAGACTCGTACAACATTCCTTTCCAACGGGACTTTTCTGAAATCTGGCATGACACGCCCGGCCAGTACATTGAATGTACTTGCAAGCTCACAATAAGCATAAACATGTTGACAGACAATATTATGATATTTATCCAATTAATCAACAATGCAACTATATACCCAACATGTTGTGACTATGCTCAACTGGTACTCATCCTCTCGACTTGCTTACCAGATGTGAACAATAAACATGACATTTCCAAAAACATACTCGTGATCTTTACGGCAATCACAACCCGACCATCTCATGGCCTGTGATCCTTACGGCGATCACAACCCGACCAAATCGTGGCCCGTGATCCTTACGGCGATCTCAACCGGACCAACTCAGTTCCAGCTCAACACGATGACCTCACTGCCATCCTTAGTGCAATTTAGTGTGCATATTTATTAAGTGTTGACCCATGGTGTACCTTACTTTCGAGCGTGCCCGTAACCGTGGACTCAGCTATCGATAGATTAAAAACACTTTGTAGAGGTTAGTACACGGTACCCACACTACAGAACCCATGGCCTCGCACTCCCATTCGGGAGGACCAACGGCGTTCCGACGAAACCATTTCATTGTCATGACACTCTCCCGGCCCTTCCGAGTCAGACCCCACCGGGCAAGTCCTGGGTGGCCCCGTGTCTACCTCCAGACACCTCGACCACCGTCGTGGCCACGATCCACTCTGGGATCCGGTACCAAAATTAACTTAACAACAGGCTCACAAGGTTATGCTTGCCTACCGGGCCAGGGTACATCACGCCCAAAACCTTCCCTAAATTGAGGCACCGACCAGAGGCATGACAATGAAACGCATTAAGGCCGTCCCATACCGGCAAATGTGGTTGCACTGGGAAAGACTCGTTTTAGCAGCACCACGACCTGGTCAACAACATGTTCAAGTTGAATTATTAATCAAGTTCAACTTAATGTGAAAAGAAAATAACTGGTGTCATACTGCTATACTATGCATCACTTCACATATGCATCACATAACCATGCAAAGACTGCACCAACCACGCTCCTACGGAGCCATCATAAACTCATGCTACCATTCTGATTAGCATCTCGATTTACTAATTCCAGAACCATTTCTAGCATTATCAGAATTGAGATGCTAATTAGAATGGTATTAGATTTTTGGACACAGATCACGATGCAAAAAGAATCACTGCATTTGGACTCGTAGAATAAAAGTTATGGCCATTTGAAGTCTCCTGAAATTTAAATGAATTTGAAAATAAGAACAGAGGGGGGGGGGTGACGTCGAAGGCTTAATCTCTCGGGGCTCCACCACTCATACCGCTTCGCGCGCATAGTGAGTGGCTCACTAGCGGGCCCTGCTAGTCAGGCCGTAGGGGAAAGAGAGGGAAACAGAGGGGAACGGCGATTCACCAGAGCTCACGCCGGCGACAAGACTTCTAGGAGGCAAACGAGAGGGAGAGATCGATGGAGAAGGCTATTGCACACCTGCCCGTACCCGTAAGGTGGCCAACGGTGGCCGGACAGCGTCAGATTTGTCCTCTCCAGCGGTGACAGAAGGTGGAGGTTTCCGGAGTTGAAGAAGATGGCGGCTTAGGGCGGCTCCAGGGGCTCTAGATAGGCGTGTTGGCTTCACGAAGGAGAGGCGGAGCCCCTGGCAGGGTCGCCTTGGCTTGGGCAGGGCCAGAGCTGTGAGAACGATCCAAAGGGGATCGTCGGCGAGCTCGGCTCTGGGACGGCAGCCCGTGGCCTGCCCGGCCGGGCTGCGGCTTCTAGTGGCTCTGGAAGGGAGTGGGAGTGAGTTGCGATGCTCCAGGTGGCTGCGAATGGGGCATTTTATAGGCGGGGCGGCGAGGAGGGCTCGGGCTCCGCTGGAGGACACCTGTCCCCGGCGCCCGGCGACGAACGGTGCCAGAGAGCGATGGAGAAGGCGTCGGAGGTCACGCAGAAATTGTACGCGGGCGCAGACGAGCACATGAACAAGGGGGAAAGAGACGAACACAGTGTGCACACACTATGCCGTTGGCCGGACCATGCCCGTGCTCGCTGCGGCGAGCTCCGGCATCGGCGAGCAGTAGGGTGGAGGTATGGGGGTGGAGATGAGGATGGTGGCGAGGGGAGACACGCTCTGGCCGGCCGAGCAGCGACCACGCGCTCAACAGAGGCGTTGGCGACACGCAGAGTGCGCATTTGGCATGCCAGCACGCTTGGACAAACACGGTCACCGCATGGACCGTGACATCAGGCCACCTACGCACTAACAATGATGTCTGGCGTGTAGTCCTTGGTAAACTGAGGTGTTACCAAGGCTCGGTTTGGTTCCAGGTGCAGTAGAAGTAAAATGGTGATGAGGTTAAGTTACTGGACAGAAATTTTGGGGAGTTACTGTGGTCAAACCACAGGGATTCAAGGGCTGAGCTTTGGGGTTTTACTGAATCTTACTAAGTTAAATAAGCTCGGGGAAAACCAGCTATATTAGAGCTAGTAAAAACGTAGTTGCTGTAGAAACTACTGTTTCAGCCCAGGAGTGATTTTATTTTCTGTAGCCAAAATACTCCAAAGAGTGGTGAAATATTTTTGCTCAGAAATGTGCCCTAGGGTCCAAAGAATATTTGGGATTTTTCTCAGGATTTTTGGGGCAAGAAAAATTAGGGTTGCTTTGGAGCTCAAGGAGTTAGCTAGGGTTTTGGAGGCAAAAAATAATATTTTTTATTTAAGAAAAATATTCCAAGCAATATTGTTGGGTTGGCCAGGGGTGAAATGATGGCTTAGAGGGGGAGAGGGAAGACTTGGGTGAAAATCAAGGGATACCCAAGTGGTTAAGTCCAATTGAAGTGATTCAAAACTCCAAATTCAAAATCAACTCAGCTGAAAATCAAGCAAAGAAAAAGGGGACAAAAACCAGGCTGTCACAAACCTCCCCCACTTAGAATGAATCTCGTCCTCGAGATTCAGTTGCTTGGGAAAACCATTCTGGATAACATGCCCTTAGAAACTCTTCTGATTCCCAGGTTGATTCTGACTCAGTATGATGCATCCATTGAACCTTGCAAAATTTTCACTTGATCCAAAATTTTCATTGGATCCAAAATTTTCACTTGCCTCTCTTCATAGGTCAAATCCTTTGCCAGTTCTATCTCTACCAAATCAGCCTTTTTCTAGGGTGGTGAGATGCACCGTCGCAGTTGTGAAACGTGGAACACGTTGTGCACATCCGGCAGTTCAGGGGGCAGCTCCAACTGATATGCCACAGCACCTACTCGCGTCATGACGGGAAATGGACCAATAAACCTGGGTGCCAATTTTCCACGGGTTTGGAACCTTTTTATTCCCTTCATGGGCGTGACTCAAAGGTAGACATGTTCTTCGGGTTCAAAACTGATCTGCCGGTGCTTTGCATCATAATAAATTTTCTGTCATGATTTGGCCAGTTGTAACCTGTCTCGGATCTCCTTGACTTGCTTTTCGGCTTCCATCATGAGATCTGTTCCAAAAATACGGCTATCTCCGGTTTGAGAGCAATTTAATGGAGTGCATCACTTACGGCCATACAAAGCTTCATATGGTGACATCTTTAAACTGGTCTGGAACCCATTGTTATACGAGAACTCGGTGTACGGCAAGCAATCTTCCCATTGCGGTCCTTGGGCCAAAACACAGGCTCGGAGCATATCTTTGAGTATCTGATTTACTCTTTTCGTTTGCCCATCTGTCTGAGGATGATAAGCGGTGCTGTAATTCAATTCCATTCCGAGGGCTTGATGGAGACGGGACCAGAAAGCAGAGGTGCAAAGTGAACCTCGGTCCGAAGTGATGGTTCAGGGAACTCCATGCAATCTGACAATCCTAGATACATACAGTCGGGCAAGCTCATCTGCTCGGTATGAGGTTTTGACTGGGAGGAAGTGGGCCACCTTGGTTAATGTGTCCACTATGACCCAGATCGCGTTATTGCCTCGTTGGGTCCTGGGTAATCCTATTATGAAATCCATACAAACATTGTCCCATTTCCATTGTGACACGGGCAATGGTTGGAGAAGTCCTGTTGGTTTCTGATGTTCTGCCTTAACTTTGTTGCATATGTCGCAACAGGCCACGAAATAAGCAATGTCTTTCTTCATTCCATCCCACCAGAATATTTGCCGAAGGTCTTCATACATTTTTTTACCTCCAGGGTGGATTGAATACGATGATTCGTGGGCTTCTGACAAAATTTTCTGCTTTAGTTCAGCTTGATTAGGCACAGAAATTCTTCCCCTGAATCGGAGCGTACCGCACTGATCCTTCGAGAAATCGGATGACTTGATGTGTTTCTGCAGATCGGCATCGCCTGACTGGGCCTTACGGATTTCTTCCTCAAGAGTAGGGGTGACCGTCAGAATATTGGCAATGCTAGCCTCAACTATGACCAAGTTGAGCTGAGCAATTTCTTCTTTAAGTTCGGAAGGCAGAGATTCCAACATGACGTTTAAACTGGCGGGCTTTCGACTGAGTGCATCGGCAACTACGTTGGCCTTACCTGGATGGTAATTTATTCCAAGAGCATAATCCTTGACTAACTCCAGCCATCTTCGCTGACGGAGATTTAAATCCGGCTGAGTAAATATGTATTTGAGACTTTTGTGATTGATAAAAAGTTGGCACCTTTTTCCAATAAGGTAGTGTCTTCAAATTTTTAACGCATGTACTACTACGACCAATTCCAAATCATGAGTGGGGCAATTTCCTTCATGGGGTCGTAGGTGTCGTGAGGCGTAAGCTACTACCTTGACATCTTGCATAAGCACGCACCCAAGTCCTTGCCAGGAAGTGTAGCAATACACGTCAAAGCTGCGGTAGATATCTGGAAGTGTTAATACTGGCACAGTTGTTAAGCGTTTCTTTAACTCGGTGAAACTTTTCTCACAGTCCGACGTCCGTTCAAACTTCTTATCCTTTTTAACCAGCTCCGTCATGGGCTTAGCAATCTTGGAGAACCCTTCAATGAAACGGTGGTAGTATCCGGCTAATCCAAGAATACTCGGATCTGAGACACGATGGCGGGTGGCAACCAGTCGAGCACGTCTTTTACTTTGCTTGGGTCCACGGCTATAGCTTCAGCAGATAGCACATGCCCGAGGAATCCAACTTTCTTGAGCCAAAACTTGCATTTACTGAATTTGGCGTACAATTGGTGCTCACGGAGTCGTTGTAACACTGCGCGGAGGTGTCCCTTATGCTCTTCTTCACTTCTTGAGTAAATAAGTATATCATCGATGAAGACGACCACGAACTTATCAAGGAAATCCATGAATACTTTGTTCATCATGTGCATGAAGAAGGCGGGGGCGTTGATGAGGCTGAAGGACATGACGGTATATTCATAAAGACCGTAGCGAGTGGTGAACGCGGTCTTGGGGATATCCTCCTTCTTAATTTTGAGTTGGTAATATCCAGTCCGCAAATCAATCTTTGAGATTACCTTGGCTCCACTGAGCTGATCAAACAAATCATCAATTCTTGGCAGAGGGTATTTGTTTTTGATCGTGACATCATTCAATTGTCGGTAGTCCACACACATACGAAGTCTGCCATCTTTCTTGTCCACAAAAATAGCGGGTGATCCCCATGGTGAGGAACTGGGGCGGATATATCCTTTTTGGAGCATCTCATCGAGCTGTTTCTTTAGCTCCACCAACTCGGATGACGGCATTCGATAATATTTCTTGTGTATTGGTGTGGTTCCGGGCACAAGTTCTTTTGCAAACTCAAGCTCTCGGTCAGGTGGCATGCCTGGCAGTTCTTCTGGGAATACATCGGGAAACTCACTAACCACTGGAATTATTTCCATTTCTGCTATTGCTGTAAAAAACCATTTCCTTGGAGGGTATGCTTCTACGAGCAATAAACTTGGTAGCTTGTCCATCTTGTCCAGTCAAGTTGACTTCTCGGGGCGCACAATTTATGCATACTTGGTACTGAGTCAGCCAATTCATACCCAAGATAACATCCAATTTATCAGACTCAATGAGTATCAAAGATGTTGGAAACCAGATTTCGTTGATACTGACTTCCAGGTTGCGGCAGACAAGATTGCTTTTAATAATAGACCCTGGGGTTTGTACCAGCATATCCTTGCCCAAAAGTGAACAAGGAAAGTTTTTTGGGAAACAAAACTCCGAGAAATAAAAGAGTGGGAAGCCCCAAAGTCAAATAAAATTATTGCAGGTATGTTATTAACAGGGAACATACCAATGACGACTTCGGGATTTTCTTGGGCTTCATCGGCTGAAATATGATGAACGTATCCCGTGACTTCGTGCTGACTTGGACCGGCTTCCAAATAATGGATTTGAGGCTTGAACGTAGCATTGGTCCGGTTGTTCTTGGGACATTGTTTGGCATAATGTCCGGTTTGTCGGCAACTATAACCGGAATTGTTGCACAGACGATTCTCCATAGCTGGGTTGAGCACATCATTCTTCACTTGGGTGGTGGTCTTGTTAACATTTTGTTGCCAACTAGGCGGGTATGCCACCAGAGTTGGCTGCCAGGTACGAACCTTCTGCACCGGTTGCATTTCCTTTTTGGGCTCAAACTTGCGCTTGTGATCGTTATGGGCAGACTTATTATCTGACACGAGCTTGTGTTCCCTTTCATCAATGAAAGCCTTGTTCACCAGGGTTTGGAAATCTGGAAAATCGAACACACTGAGAGCGCAACGAAGTTGCGGGTTTAATCCACCAAGAAATCGGTCCATCTTCCTTTCTTCAGTGGCCACGTCATATTGAGGGTAACATGACAGGTGATTGAATTTTTACAAATATTCTCGCACTGACTGACTTCCTTGGAGGAGCGCGAGAAATTTATGCTGCTTACTCTTAATAATTCTCGCAGGGATGTGATATTTCCGGAATTGCTCTTTGAATATTGACCAGGCAATTGCTTCATTCTCAGTCCCTATGGCTTTATCACTTCCCCACCATATGGCAGCACCTTCCAGATAATGTGTTGCCAATGGAACTTTATCCTCTTCATCAGTTCGAGCAACCTCAAGTTTCTTTTCCATAGTTCTTAACCAATCATCTGCATCCAAGGGATCAACGGCCTGACTGAAACTGGGAGGCTTGGTCCTTTGAAAACCAGATAGCTTGGAGTGAGGGGCAGGCTGATTTCCATTCTGTCCAACCATTGCTTGAATACTTCCGAATATTTCCATTAGATCATTGTTTCTTTGTTCCTCGAACATACGCATAATTTGCTTGGTGGAGGGCGGATTTGGCGGTGGAGGCGATGGTGGAACGTACGGCTCGGGTGATTGTCCTGCCTGTCGTGTGGAACGCCAAACGGGGGAAACCTCGCGAATGTTGCTACTGCAGCCTCCCCGCATTATCCTAATATGATTTTTCCCAAGTCAACTCAACCGAGATGAGAAGCATTCAACAAAAACTAGGGAGAAGCCAGCAACAAAAACCAAGTAAAACCGAAAAGACGAAGTAAATACGGCAAATAAAATAAAGTCCAACATAATTATACATAGACTCATACATGAAAGATAACAACATGCCAGGTCCAACTACCCTCATACATGAAACGAAATATCATGACTCATACGACTACATCCATATTCCATCCCGATGACTGAGAATACTCGAAAGCTCTACTGCTCGGCTGGCACTGCAGGGTCCTCTTCTGAAGCGGACTCAGATCCAGAACTGACAGGTTAACGGAGACCTCCGGGTTAAAAGTGAAACGACGACGCTGCCTCGAGGGCTCTCCCTCTGGGGCAGGTGGAGGGTGGATCATCGGGGCTGCAGAAGTGGCGAGAAGTGAAACCCACTCGGCAGGAGCACTAAGTGGACTCGTAGTCGCGGTGCCCGAGCTACTCGCGGGAGTAACCGGAGAAACAGGGGATCTAGAACTGGCAGGAATGTAGGGAATAAATCCCACAGATGGAGAAGTAGTGGCTGAGCAAGCAGAGACTAAAGTAGAGGCTACAACAGTACGGGCATGACTCAGCTCACGAGCCAGCTCATAGATCGGAAGATAACTAGTAGTGATGTAGCGAGAAAGGTGGCTAGCTACACTATCAAACTCTAGATCAATGATAGGGAAACGAACACGACCATTATCGTGGAGAGAAGGATAGTAATGGAAACCTGGGTGATTCTACATCCGGACCTCGTTGTAGCGGAGCTCAACAAGTACCTCGAATGCAGCAAACTGGACAGCCTGAGAAGCGGAAGAAGCATAGCCGCTACGAGAGGTATGAGTGTAAGAGCCGGAATCGGAACTGGTGCGCAGAGTAACCATGGTGTGATACTCATACACTGAGTCAGCTAGGCGTTCCCGGTACACACATAGACTGGATCGTCTCCATGAGGGTACAGCCGATGCCACACATTACGAAGGATGCGGTGACATGTACGGCATCAGCTGCAACTGGCACAGATACAGCACCAGAGCCATCTACACTCACAACCATTAGCTGATTAGCATAGAAAAATAAAATCAGTGCAAGCAATGCAACAACTAGCTACAGTTATTACCGACAATCAGCTACAACTCGTATCTAGCGTCCAGTTAACTCGGCTTAGTGTAGCATGGCCTATAGTCAGCACGGCTCTGATACCAAGCATTGTGGCACCCCGTCTTAGAGCGACCGGTTTACCTTGCATTGCCAACCCAGAGACCTTGTCTTCTGGCAACACACAACAACATGGTACAGAAAATAACCGCTTTATTCATGCTAGCGGAACATAGTTCATATTACAACAGTTAGCGAGGCCAAGCGGCACCCACGGTGCGGCTGGACAATATGTACATTATTTAGTGAACATAAAGGGGCCTCGATCCTGAAAACTACTCGGCAGCGAAACAACGACGTAGTGGGACTCCATAGCACAAAGACACCGACGTGGACACGGTCTAGACTCGGACAACACTCCTTTCCAATGGGACTTTCCTGAAATCTGGCATGACACGCTAGGTCAGTACATTGAATGTACTTGCAAGCTCACAATAAGCATAAACATGATGACAAACAATATTATGATATTTATCCAATTAATCAACAATGCAACTATATACCCAACATGTTGTGACTATGCTCAACAGATAATCATCCTCCCGACTTGCTTACCAGATGTGAACAACAAACATGACATTACCAAAAACATACTCGTGATCCTTACGGTGATCACAATCCGACCATCTCATGGCCCGTGATCCTTACGGTGATCACAACCCGACCAACTCGTGCCCGTGATCCTTACGGTGATCACAACCCGACCAACTCAGTTCCAACTCAACACGATGACCTCACTGCCATCCTTAGTGCAATTTAGTGTGCATATTTATTATGTGTTGACCCATGGTGTACCTTACTTTCGAGTGTTCCTGTAACCATGAACTCGGCTATCGATAGATTAAAAACACTCTGCAGAGGTTAGTACACTATACCCACACTAAGGAACCGATGGCCTCGCACTCCCATTCGGGTGGACCAGCAGCGTTCCGACGAAACCATTTCATTTTCATGACACTCTCCCGGCTCTTCCGACTTAGACACCACCGGGCTAGTCCTGGGTGGCCCCGTGTCTACCTCCAGACACCTCGACCATCATCATGGCCACGATCCACTCTGGGATCCGGTACCAAAATTAACTTAACAGTGGGCTCACAAGGTTATGCTTGCCTATCGGGCCAGGGTACAACACGCCCATAACCTTCCCTAAATTGAGGCACCGACCAGAGGCACGACAATGAAACGCATTAAGGCCGTCCCATACCGGCAAATGTGGTTGCACTGGGAAAGACTCGTTTCAGCTTAATCAGGTTCAAGTTGAATTATTAATCAGGTTCAACTTAATGTGAAGAGAAAATAACCTATGTCATACTTCCATACTATGCATCACTTAACATATGCATCACATAACTGTGCAAAGACTGCACCAACCACGCTCCTACGGAGCCGTCATAAACTCATGCTACCATTCTGATTAGCATCTCACTTTACTTATTCCAGAACCATTTCTAGCATTATCATCATTATACCTCATGCAAAAAAATTTAAACTACTCATCAAACTCTATGGTCATATTATTTATTTATCACTTGCAACTAAGTTCTCCTTCAACAATATTAATTCAAACATTCTGAAGTTCAAGTATTTTAACATAAAAAGCATATAACAGAATATATTTATTATATAACTAATTTAAATGCATCAATATTCATAAGTTCAAGTATGAATATCATAAATATTGAAGTGGCACCAAGAAAATGTTACTGTGGCTTGCCTTAGCACTGATGAGGTTCACAAAGCTCCTGGTGATCCTCAAGACAAACTCGCTCTTCTGAAAAATATTCAAAACCAAAAAAGAAAATATCAAGAAACCTTCTGAAAATTGCCAGAAAATCTAGACAGCAAGGGAAAATCCCATCTTTTGGGTGTTGTTAGATTTTTGGACACAGAACACGATGCAAAAAGAATCACCGCATTTGGACTTGTAGAATAAAAGTTATGGCCATTTGAAGTCTCCTGGTATTTAAATGAATTAGAAAATAAAAACAGAGTGGGGGTGATGTCCAAGGCGTAATCTCCCGGGCGCGTAGTGAGTGGCTGACTAGCGGGCCCTGCTAGTCAGGCCGGAGGGGGAGAGAGGGAAACAGATGGGAACGGTGATTCGTCGGAGCTCACGCCGGCGACAAGACTTCTCGGAGGCAAACGAGAGGGAGAGATCGACGGAGAAGGTTATTGCGCACCTGCCCGTACCCGTAGGGTGGCCAACGGTGGCCGGACAGCGTCGGATTTGTCCTCTCCAGCGGTGACAGAAGGCGGAGGTTGCCGGAGTTGAAGAAGATGGCAGCTTAGGGCGGCTCCGGGGGCTCTAGATAGGCGTGTTGGCTTCACGAAGGAGAGGTGGAGGCCCTGGCGAGGTCGCCTTGGCTTGGGCGGGGCCGGAGCTGTGAGAACGATCCAGAGGGGATCGTCGGTGAGCTCGGCTCTAGGACGGCAGCCCGCGGCCTTCCCGGCCGGGCTGTGGTTTCTAGTGCCTCTAGGAGGGAGTGGGAGTGAGTTGCGATGCTCCAGGAGGCTGCGGAGGGGGGTTTTATAGGCAGGGCGGCAAGGAGGGCTCGGGCTCCGCCGGAGGACACCTGTCCCCGGCGCCCGGCGACAAACGGTGCCAGAGAGCGATGGAGAAGGCGACGGAGGCCACGCAGCAACTGTACGCAGGGGCGTACGAGCACAGGAACGAGGGGGACAGAGACGAACATAGTGCGCGTGCACTGTGCCGTTGGCCGGACCGTGCCCGTGCTCGCTGCGGCAAGCTCCGGCGTCGGCGAGCGGCAGGGTGGAGTTATGGGGGTGGAGAGGAGGATGGTGGCAAGGGGAGACACGTTCTGGCCGGCCGAGCAGCGAGAACGCGCTCAACAGAGGCGTTAGCGACGTGCAGAGCATGCGTTTGGCATGCCAGCACACTCGGATGAACGCGGTCACTGCGTGGACCGTGACATCAGGCCACCAACACACTAACAATGATTTATGATGTGTAGTCCTTGGTAAACTGAGGTGTTACCATGGCTCGGTTTGGTTCCAGGTGAAGTAGATGTAAAATGGTGATGAGGTTAACTTACTGGACAGATACTTTGGGGAGTTACTATGGTCAAACCATAGGGATTCAAGGGCTGAGCTTTGGGTTTTACTAACTCTTACTAAGGTAAATAAGCTCAGGGAAAACTAGCTACATTGGAGCTAGTAAAAAGGTAGTTGCTTTGAAACTACCATTTCAGCCCAGGAGTGATTTTATTTTCTGTAGCCAAAATACTCCAAAGAGTGGTGAAATATTTGTGCTCAGAAATGTGCCCTATGGTCCAAAGAATATTTGGGATTTTTCTCAGGATTTTTGGGGCAAGAAAAAGTAGGGTTGCTTTGGAGCTCAAGGAGATAGCTAGGGTTTTGGAGGCAAAAATGAATATTTGTCATTTAAGAAAAATATTCCAAGCAACATTGTTGGGTTGGCCAGGGGTGAAATGATGGCTTAGAGGGGGAGAGGGAAACTTGGGTGAAAATCAAGGGATACCCAAGTGGTTAAGTCCAAATGAAATGATTCATAACTCCAAATTCAAAATCAACTCAGCTGAAAATCAAGCAAAGAAAAAGAGGGCAAAAACCAGGCCGTCATAGATTTGAAACATAACGAGAGCATCCTGAAGCATATGACTAGCACATTTAAGCCTAACCCACTTCCTATGCATAGGGATTTTGTGATCAAATAACTTTTGGGAGCAAGAATCAACTAGCATGGGAAGGAAAAACAAGCATGACTTCAAAACTTTCAACACATAGAGAGGAAACTTGATATTATTGAGATAAGTACAAGCATATATTCCTCTCTCATAATAATTTTTAGTAGCATGATGAATGAATACAACAATATAAATATCACATAAATCATTCTTTTCATGATTCATAAGCATAGGAATTTTATTACTCTCCACATAAGCAAATTTATTCTCAGGAATAGTAGTGGGAGCAAACTCAACAAAATAACTATCATGGGATTGAAAATTAAAATCATGATGACAAGTTTCATGGTTGTCATTATTCTTTATAGAATACATGTCATCACCATAATCATCATAGATAGCAACCATGTTGTCATAGTCAAATGAAACCTCTTCCAAAATAGTGGATTCATCACTAAATAAAGTCATGACCTCTCCAAATCCACTTTCATAATTATTAAAAATAAGATTCAACACCCTCCAAAATAGTGGGATCATTATTACCTAGAGTTGACACTCTGTCACACCCTAGCTAGTCATGCATTAGAGTGTTGCATCATGTTTACTCTTTCATCAGAAACTTGAAATGGGGATGACAGAACCCCCAGTCCCCTCTGAAACCAACTAGGGTTTACTAAAATAATTTTCAATGAACCTCAAATGCCCTTCTAAAATGCCCATCATTTTTGCCTTGGTTCAGAACCTCTGCCAAAAGTGGTGCACATTTTCCTAGGCCATCCTAGGGTTTTCGAATTAAATCATAACTATTTGAATTTGGGCATTTAAAATAATATAAAATATTTAAATGCTCAAATATCTCCAAACTAAAATGTTTCATGTTGGAAATAATCCAACTATGAGCCAGGAGTAGTTTGGTGATTTTTGGAGTTGCCTAGGTATTTTATTTAATTCAACAAAGTTGCAGATATATTAAATAAAACAGAAAACAGAAAAGAAAGGGGAAGACTTACCTGTGCGGCCCAGCCAGCTGGCCGGCCCAGCCAGCAACCGACCCAGCCCAGCACTGTAGCTCCCCGTCGTCTTCCTCCCCACGCCCCGAAGCTGCTGCGTGCTCGCGCGCGCGCGGCCGCGCGGCCACCTCCTGCTTGCCGACGCCCTCCTGGCCGCGTGGACGACGCCCGCAGCCCGTCCCGATCCCCCCTGCTCTCTCTCACTCTCCCCGGCTCTCTCCTTCCTCTCCCTCGCTCTCTCTCTCACACGGCCGAACACCACCGTCGCCACCGTTCGCCGTAGCAGTCGTCTCCGACCACCCCTCGCTCCCCCGACAGCTCAGAAGCTCCGCCACAACTCCCTCTTCCTCCCCACCGCTCCACAGGCTCCCCGGAAGCCCTGCATCGCCGCCACGTCGCCGTTCCCCTCTTCGGACTCCGACCACCGTCGCCGTCAAATTCGTCGTCTCCGGCGCGTCCCCGAGCCCGCTTCGACGCCCACTGCAACCGCGGTGAGCCCCCGGAGCGTTTCCCCCTTCTTCCCTGGTCTCTCCCGACCTCTAGGCCCTAGCTCCACCTCGACCGAGAGCTCCACGCCGCCGGCGATGTCGCCGTCGTGGCCACGGTCACCGTAGCGCCCAACCGAGCACACCATCGTGCTCCACACATCACCAGGAGCACGTAGAACGCACCAACGCCTCCCCAAACCCCCTGCAACACTGATCCCGACCGCACCCGAACCCCGGCCGCCGCAGCCGAGCTCATCGCCGTCGACTCCGGCCACCCCGACCCCAACAGGCTCCGCCAAGAGCTGCGGGTTGCCCTCAGCTCCACTCCGGTGGCCTCCGCGGTCCATTTGGTGGCCGAAACGACCAAAACCACTCTCGCCGCCGCGCTAATGGTCGCCGCCGGCCAGAACTCCGGCGGGCTGACGTGGCCTTAGTTAATTAGTCACTAACCCCCCCACCTACTGACGCTGACAAGTGGGCCCAGGGCCTAGTCAAAGCTAACCAGCCCGGGTCAACGCGGGATTAGCCCCTGTGTCACTGACGTGTGGACCCCACACGTCAGGTTTGACCCGAGCCAGCCCTGTTGACCTGCTGATGCCACTGTGACGTCAGGCTGACGCAGTAATTGAATTTCTGGATTTAAATTAAATCAGGAAATTCCAGAATATTAATTAAACTTCAAAAATTCATAACTTTTATTCTGTAACTCCAAATTGGACAAATTATATATGAAAAATGATCAGAAAAATCCAATCTATCCATCTGTACTATTTTCATGCATGATCAAACAAGTTAAATTGATGTTTTAATCAGAACAAGGAAAAGCACTTTAAAAGGCCATATTTGAATTTGAAATTTGAATCTTTGATTCAAATTTGTTCAAACACTTCTGGTTTTAGTTGCATTAGCCCAACACACTCATATTGCCATGTTTCATGCATGCATCATATTGTTGCATATTGTTTGGTGATGTTTGTGTATCGATGTCCTTTGCGACAGGATCTGTTCCCGAGGAGTACCGTGATTACCCTAACGAAGAACCGTATCCGTGCAACGAACCATCAGGCAAGCAACCAACCATTTGATCATATCGATACAATCCCATGTTCTCGCTCCTGCTCTCTTTTACTGCATTAAGACAACGCGATTCAAACTGCTGTGTGCTACGGTAGTTGAACCCATTTCCTCTGCATGACCTGTCATTGCCACAGTAACTAGATGAAACCCACTAGCATGTGTAGGAGTTGATTGAGCCATATGTATGTGTTGTTCCTACCTTGCTATGCCTGCTATGCTTAGAGTCGTGTCAGGTCTGGTTCATCTGGGTGATGGGCTAGAGTGAAATGATTATGTCGGTAATGAGAGTGGTGTGGTGAACACGATTTGGTAAAGGTATCGATGAGAGGCCATGTAGGAGTACATGGTGGGTTGTTTCATTGAAGCCGACCTTAAGCACTGAGATCTGTATGTGTGATTTAAGAATCAGCTACTACCATGCATTGGGCCCTGAAATATGACCCCGCTCGACTTCTTATTCACCCTAGCTCTCTGTCCAGGAGTTGCAAGTAGTTTCTGGTGTTTGTAGCCTACTGGAGGCCGTGGACAGCGCTGACCGTAGGGGTGGGCTGTGATGCGGTAGGTACGTGGCACGGTGTACCGAATACCCGTTAGGTATCTCGGGAACCCTGTTCACATCGTTCGGGGCCGTATGGGAAACCTCGGCCGGACTCCCTGCGGATGGAACCTGAATAGGCGATAAACCTGGACTAGAGGCTTAAGTGTTTAGGTAGGTCGTGGTCTACACCCACGTCGGCTTTCGCTTGAAGTCTGCCGAGCACATGTCGTGTGCAGACGCTAAGTGGTGGAAACATGTATGAAGAAGTACACCCCTGCAGGGTTAACATGATCTATTCGAATAGCCGCGTCCGCGGTAAAGGACTACTTGGTTGCCTATACAGTTCATAGACAAGTAAATGGAAACTACTAAAAGCCTCAAGATAAGTGTGAGTGCCGAGGATGGCTCTTCCGTAGGAAGACGGAGGTGGATCCTCGGTAGTGTATTGAAGTGGTGAGTAGTGGACTCGTGTGCGCAAAACTATTTCAAGTTGGAGTATCGTAGGATAGTCTAGCCAAGAGTCAAAGCTGGCTTGCTGCAATAACTCCACCAACCCTTCTTGATACTATGCATGTATGTAGGATCTGATGTAAGTCTTGCTGAGTACCTTTGTACTCATGTTGCTATAATCTACATTTTTACAGAAGACGCTGCAACCCCTTCTGATGGGTTCTATGTAGACGTTGACATCAACGAGTAGGCTAAAGACCCAGGTGGTGACCCTGAGCTTGTGATGGACCACGTAGTATAGTTAGGCTTCCAAGCCTCTTTTATTTTACTAGTTGTCTGTACCCAGACAAAGTACTTCCGCTGTTGGCTTGTATGACTGTATGACTTGTATGTTGGGTCGTGAGACCCGTACCTGTGTGTATGATATGTATGGCTCCCTGAGCCTTAAATAAAGTACTTGTGTCATAGAGTCATGTTGTGATGCTTCGTTGTATTTGCACATATCGAGCATATTGTGTGTATGATTGAAATGCTTGGTATGTGTGGGATCTGACTATCTAGTTGTTTATCTTTAGTAGCCTCTCTTACCGGGAAATGTCTCCTAGTGTTACCGCTGAGCCATGGTAGCTTGCTACTGCTCTGGAACACTTAGGCTGGCCGGCATGTGTCCTTCTTCGTTCCTGTGTCTGTCCCTTCGGGGAAATGTCACGCTTTGAGTACCGGAGTCCTGTTAGCCCGCTACAGCCCGGTTTACCGGAGTCCTGCTAGCCCAGTGCTACAGCCCGGACCCACTTGCTGATGACCGACACGTTCGAAGCTGGGTCATGGATGCCTGTCCCTGTAAGTCTGTGCCACTTTGGGTTTACGACTAGTCATGTCAGCCCGGGCTCTTTATCATATGGATGCTAGCGACACTATCATATACGTGAGCCAAAAGGCGCAAACGGTCCCGGGAAAAGGTAAGACGACACCCGTGGGGATACCGTGCGTGAGGCCGCAAAGTGATATGAGGTGTTACCAGCTAGATCGATGTGACATCGAGTCGGGGTCCTGACAGCGTTGGCATCAGAGCCGGACTGCCTGTAGGTTCTCCAAGCCAAACTGGTCGATGTTGAGTCTAGAAATTCTTTAGTTATATGTAGGGGAATTGTTTGTGGGTTGGAACGTAAGGCTCTTTTTACTCCTTATACCTTATGACTTTCTGATCTGAGTCAGTCCATTCTTCCACCGGGGGTTAAGGAATTAGGATCTGTTCTCTCTATCAGGATCACGTGTTACTAATCAGTAGTACCTTATAAGTTTGATGGTTACAAGCCTAGTTCAGTTCTACTACCACATTATGTTGTTGAATGGTTTCAGAACTTGATATGATGATGTTGAGTGTGTACGAAATCCTTTGTCAAATGTCTCAATATCCTTTTTGAGCATTTACAGCTGTTATGCTGCCGAAATTTTGCTAGAAATTCTAATGCCTTTGCATTATGATTGTGCTTTCAGATGGCCACTCGCGACCTTAATCAAGTGGTTCGCCTGACTCGATGCCTAGATGTACCCGGCCATACTGCTAAGTTGGTCAGGGTAATGACTGAGGCTGGATATCGCTGGTATCCTGAGTACACGGTCGAAGAGCAATTCCGAGACTTCAATCAAAGCCAGTATCTCTGCACTGTCAGGATATTTCCATCTTATCCTGGATCCACTGAGCCTCTTCACTGCTCCTATGGACTCGGGGTTACTATTGAGATGGCTGTGCAGGATGCCGCCTACTCTATGATGACCATTATGCGAGTCAGATCTGGTTTATTTCGGGACTCTGACTTCCGGTATATGCCAGGATCACTTCCGGGAGCACAAGGGTATCTCCAGGCTATCTATGCAGACTCCACTCAGGAGGATTCACGGACTCGCACCACTGCTGAGATGCTCGAGGATAAGGACCGTGAAAATCGGGCCTTAAGGTTAGAGCTCTTCAATACCCGTGCTGACCACTGGGCCACTTTGACTCGGTTCGCACCGGCGGTGCAAGCTGGATATTCAGATATGCGCGATCTCTATCCTGTGAGATCTGCTCTGCCAGACGTGATGGTTTGGCGTGATGTAGGAGGCATCACCCCACCTCGCGGTCCCCGCAGGCCATCGTCTGTTGGTCCAAGGCCTCATCCTAGCCCCTATGGTCCACAAGCTCCGCGAGATCGTCTGTTTCCGGATGAACATGTTGAGCTTCCAGGCTATGGAGGTGACTTCTACGAGGACTACTACGGATCGGTCTGAGTTAGTGGTAGTATCACTAGTTCGCACTAGCTGTGTCGTCTATCGTCCTGCGTGACTCGTGGGATATGACCTAGTTTGTACTCTTTCCGGAGATGTAGAAAAATAATGTATAGGAGCTTGGAATGCCTCCGATGAGATGTAATCCTCTTTTCACCGTAATAGTACTTTGTTTGGTCTTGTACTAAACCTGTATGGTGTGTATGACGATGGAATAAAGAAGCAGTTTCTGTATCTACCATGTCATACGGATGATCATCTTGCATTCCGAGTTATTCCTTACATTATGTATCCTATGTCGGAATTTTATCATTCTGACTAAATCATTGTCTTGTTTACCTAGGATGGTCAACACGCGCGCTAACCCTGCTTCCCAAGAGCAGGCCGAAGGCAGTGAAGCCAGGAATGAAAATCTGCCTCATCCTCCTTCACTAGCCGAGGTGATGATGGAAGCTGAGAGAAACAAGCGGGAGACAAACCGTTTGTTGGAGCGTATTGAACAGAATACAGCACACCATCAGAGGGCTAACGTGGTGTCACTCAGTGATTTTATCAAATTGCATCCACCCACGTTCCACCACTCCGTCGAGCCTCTCGACGCTGATGACTGGCTTCGCAGTATCTCTCACAAGCTGCGTTCCGCGCTGGTAGCGGAGGCTGACAAGGTCACCTTTGCCGCATATCATCTTGAAGGCCCCGCCAGTCTATGGTGGGAGAATTATGGAGCTGTGCGCCCAGCGGGCCATGTCACAACTTGGGCTGAATTCAGCGAGGCTTTCCGTGAACATCACATTCCGGAGGGTCTCATGGACCGTAAACGTGAAGAATTTTGCAGTTTCACCCAAGGCCGACTTTCTGTGGATGCCTATAGCAGGGAGTTTGGTAATCTCGCCCGATATGCAACTGAGGAAGTGTCTACTGACGCCAAGAAGCAAGCAAGGTTCCGTAAGGGCCTTAGTCCTGAGCTTCGCCGCGACCTCCGTCTGCATGAGTGCACATCTTTTTCGAAACTTGTCAACAAAGCCATCAGTGCTGAAACTGGTCAGACTGACTATGACGCAACACGCAAGCATGGACGTGACATGGGTTCCTCATCCGGTGCTGGTCCTCAGAAGCGCCGCGTGTGGGTACCCAACACCGCCCTGCCACCCAGGTTCACACCGAGGCCATCTTTCCAGGCGCCTCGCCCCGCTCAACAGTCTGCTCCAGCCAAGCCCTATGGGGGTCCAACCAATAATGCTCCTCCACGTACCAGTTCCGTGACTTGTTTCAAGTGTGGGGAATCTGGTCATTATATGCGTGAGTGTCCCCAGACCAACCCCAATCAATCTGCTAAAGCTGTTGGCCGTGGCAAGCCGACAGGGAAGGTGTTCCATGCTAAACCGGTCACCGCTTCACGTGGCCATGTCAACTGTATCTCTGCCGAAGAAGCTCAAGAAGATCCCCAACGTCGTTCTCGGTACGCTTCTTGTTAATTGCCACCCGGCATCTGTTCTTTTCGATACAGGAGCCTCTCATTCTTTTATATCTGAAAATTATGCTCGTTTGCATAACGTTGCATTCTGTGACTTGCCATCCTCTATGGTAATTCAAACTCCGGGATCCAAATGGCAAACTTCTAGAGTAAGCCATGGAAATGAAATCCAAGTCGACAGACTTGTTTTTCTCGCATCTTTGATAGCCCTTAAATCTTCAGATATTAATATCATTTTGGGTATGGACTGGATGTCAGCTCATCAAGCCAAATTGATTGCTTCTCTAGGACTGTTCAACTCACCCATCCTTCGGGAAAGATAGTCAATGTCTTGACCCGAATAGCCAAGCGACAATTATATTCTCTTAACGCCAGCCCTTTGCCAGACCTTGAGGACGTTCCGGTAGTCCGTGACTTCCCGGATGTCTTTCCAGAGGAATTGCCAGGTGTTCCACCTGACAGGGATGTTGAGTTCGTAATAGACCTCATTCCAGGAACCGTTCCGATTGCTAGAAGACCCTATAAGATGGCACCCCTAGAACTAGCCGAGCTTAAGAAACAACTCGATGAATCCTTGAAAAAGGGTTTCATCCGCCCTAGTTCATCTCCGTGGGCTTGCCCCGTCCTATTCGTCAAGAAGAAGGATGGTACGGACCGGATGGTTGTAGATTACCGACCTGTCAATTTGGTCACAATCAAGAACAAATACCCGCTTCCCAGGATCAACGATCTGTATGATCAGCTCGCTGGATCCTCAGTCTTCTCCAAGATGGATTTGAGGTTGGGCTACCATCAAATCAAAATCAGAAACGGGGACATTCCTAAAACGGCCTTTGTTACTCGTTATGGCCAATACGAGTACACCGTCATGTCCTTCGGTTTAACCAACGCTCCAGCCACCTTTTTCTCGGTTAATGAACTCAATCTTCATGGAGTATTTGGATAAATTCGTCGTAGTTTATCTCGATGATATACTCATCTACTCCAAGAACGAGGAAGAACATGCCGAACATTTAAGGCTAGTGTTGAAGAAACTTCGAGAGCATCGCCTTTATGCCAAATTTTCAAAATGTGAATTCTGGTTGTCAGAAGTGACCTATCTGGGTCATGTAATATCTGGTAAAGGTATTGCTGTTAACCCTGAGCGAGTTCAAGCCGTCCTTGATTGGACTCCACCTGAATCGGTCAAGCAAGTTCGGAGTTTTCTAGGCTTAGCGAGCTATTGTCGTCGCTTTGTCGAGAACTTCTCCAAAGTTGCCAAACCTCTAACCGAACTCCTCAAGAAAGATAAGAAGTTCGAATGGACTCCACAATGTGAGCACAGCTTTCAGGAACTGAAAAGACGCCTGACTTCTGCTCCCGTGCTGGTACCGCCAGACTTCTCCAAGGACTTTGTTATCTACTGCGACGCCTCGCGACAAGGACTAGGTTGCATTCTTATGCAAGATCGACACGTAATTGCTTACGCTTCACGGCAATTGCACCCACATGAGGAGAATTATCCTACTCATGATCTAGAACTTGCAGCCGTAGTCTATGCACTTAAGACCTGGCGACATTACCTCCTCGGTAATCGTTGCGAAATATTCACTGATCACCAAAGTCTGAAGTACATCTTCACCCAACCGGATCTGAATCTCAGGCAAAGACGTTGGGTTGAGTTGATCACAGACTTCGACTTAGGAATAACCTATACCCCAGGGAAAGCCAACGTCATGGCTGATGCGCTAAGTCGTAAATCTTATTGTAACAACCTGATGTTACAACAAAGTCAACCGCTTCTCCATGAGGAATTTCGGAAGCTTAACCTTCACATTGTACCTCAAGGTTTTCTCTCCACCTTGGTAGCAAAACCTACTCTTACGGATCAAATCATCGCTGCCCAAAAGCGAGATAAGGGAATATCTAAAATCAAAGAGAACATTGCTAGCGGAGGTGCTAGTTGTTTCTCCACAAATGATCATGGTGTTGTGTACTTTGAGAACCGTCTAGTGGTTCCCAAGAACCAGCATCTACGGCAGTTGATCCTTAAGGAGGCTCATGAATCTCCTCTCACCATTCATCCCGGTAGTACTAAGATGTATCAGGACCTACGCCAGAGGTTCTGGTGGACTAGGATGAAGAGAGAAATTGCTCAGTATATTGCCAATTGCGACGTCTGTCGTCGTGTAAAAGCAGAGCATCAACGGCCTGCTGGCACCCTTCAACCCTTAGCTATTCCTGAATGGAAATGGGATAAAATTGGTATGGATTTCATTACCGGTTTTCCCAGGACCAAGAGAGGGAATAATGCTATTTTCGTCGTGGTCGATCGTCTTTCCAAAGTAGCTCATTTCTTACCTGTTCGTGAGAGTATAACCGCTAGTCAGCTGGCAGATTTGTACATCTCCCGAATAGTGTCCCTCCATGGTGTTCCTTTGGAAATTAACTCGGATCGAGGAAGTCTTTTCACCTCTCGATTTTGGGAAAGTTTCCAAAATGCTATGGGAACTCGTCTCTCCTTTAGCACCGCTTTCCACCCTCAGTCAAGTGGTCAAGTGGAACGCGTCAATCAAATTCTAGAAGACATGCTTCGAGCCTCTGTTATCTCGTTCGGAATGGACTGGGAGAAGTGCCTTCCATTTGCCGAATTCGCTTACAACAACAGCTATCAATCTAGCTTGGGTAAAGCCCCTTTTGAAGTTCTCTATGGACGACGATGTCGAACACCCCTTAACTGGTCAGAGACCGGGGAAAGACAATTCTTTGGCCCGGATATGATTCAGGAAGCAGAAGAACAAGTTCGTATCGTTCGTGAAAAGTTGAAAACAGCCCAATCCCGTCAAAAGAGTCAATATGACCGAAAACATAAGGCTATGACCTTCGAGGTTGACGAGAAGGCTTATCTTCGGGTCACCCCTCTGAAGGGAACCCATCGTTTCGGTATCAAAGGCAAATTGGCTCCTCGTTACATTGGACCTTTTCGCATTCTTGCCAAACGAGGAGAAGTTGCCTACCAGTTGGAACTACCTCCGCACCTCTCCAGAGTTCATGATGTCTTCCACGTTTCTCAACTCAGGCGTTGCTTCTCGGATCCTATCCGTGAAGTGGACCACGAAACGCTTGATCTCCAAGATAATCTTACATATCGAGAGTACCCCATTCGTATCCTCGATCAAGCCGAACGTACCACGCGACGTCATAATATCAAGTTCCTCAAAGTTCAGTGGTCTCATCATTCTGAGGATGAAGCAACTTGGGAAAGGGAGGATCGTCTTCGACTCGAGTATCCCGCCTTCTTCTCGGAGGAACCCAAATCTCGGGACGAGATTCTTTTGAGTGGGGGTGAGTTGTCACACCCTAGCTAGTCATGCATTAGAGTGTTGCATCATGTTTACTCTTTCATCAGAAACTTGAAATGGGGATGACAGAACCCCCAGTCCCCTCTGAAACCAACTAGGGTTTACTAAAATAATTTTCAATGAACCTGAAATGCCCTTCTAAAATGCCCATCATTTTTGCCTTGGTTCAGAACCTCTGCCAAAAGTGGTGCACATTTTCCTAGGCCATCCTAGGGTTTTTGAATTAAATCATAACTATTTGAATTTGGGCATTTAAAATAATATAAAATATTTAAATGCTCAAATATCTCCAAACTAAAATGTTTCATGTTGGAAATAATCCAACTATGAGCCAGGAGTAGTTTGGTGATTTTTGGAGTTGCCTAGGTATTTTATTTAATTCAACAAAGTTGCAGATATATTAAATAAAACAGAAAACAGAAAAGAAAGGGGAAGACTTACCTGTGCGGCCCAGCCAGCTGGCCGGCCCAGCCAGCAACCGACCCAGCCCAGCACTGTAGCTCCCCGTCGTCTTCCTCCCCACGCCCCGAAGCTGCTGCGTGCTCGCGCGCGCGCGGCCGCGCGGCCACCTCCTGCTTGCCGACGCCCTCCTGGCCGCGTGGACGACGCCCGCAGCCCGTCCCGATCCCCCCTGCTCTCTCTCACTCTCCCCGGCTCTCTCCTTCCTCTCCCTCGCTCTCTCTCTCACACGGCCGAACACCACCGTCGCCACCGTTCGCCGTAGCAGTCGTCTCCGACCACCCCTCGCTCCCCCGACAAGCTCAGAAGCTCCGCCACAACTCCCTCTTCCTCCCCACCGCTCCACGGGTCTCCGGAAGCCCTGCATCGCCGCCACGTCGCCGTTCCCCTCTTCGGACTCCGACCACCGTCGCCGTCAAATTCGTCGTCTCCGGCGCGTCCCCGAGCCCGCTTCGACGCCCACTGCAACCGCGGTGAGCCCCCGGAGCGTTTCCCCCTTCTTCCCTGGTCTCTCCCGACCTCTAGGCCCTAGCTCCACCTCGACCGAGAGCTCCACGCCGCCGGCGATGTCGCCGTCGTGGCCACGGTCACCGTAGCGCCCAACCGAGCACACCATCGTGCTCCACACATCACCAGGAGCACGTAGAACGCACCTACGCCTCCCCAAACCCCCTGCAACACTGATCCCGACCGCACCCGAACTCCGGCCGCCGCAGCCGAGCTCATCGCCGTCGACTCCGGCCACCCCGACCCCAACAGGCTCCGCCAAGAGCTGCGGGTTGCCCTCAGCTCCACTCCGGTGGCCTCCGCGGTCCATTTGGTGGCCGAAACGACCAAAACCACTCTCGCCGCCGCGCTAATGGTCGCCGCCGGCCAGAACTCCGGCGGGCTGACGTGGCCTAGTTAATTAGTCACTAACCCCCCACCTACTGACGCTGACAAGTGGGCCCCAGGGCCTTAGTCAAAGCTAACCAGCCCGGGTCAACGCGGGATTAGCCCCTGTGTCACTGACGTGTGGACCCCACACGTCAGGTTTGACCCGAGCCAGCCCTGTTGACCTGCTGATGCCACTGTGACGTCAGGCTGACGCAGTAATTGAATTTCTGGATTTAAATTAAATCAGGAAATTCCAGAATATTAGTTAAACTTCAAAAATTCATAACTTTTATTCTGTAACTCCAAATTGGACAAATTATATATGAAAAATGATCAGAAAAATCCAATCTATCCATCTGTACTATTTTCATGCATGATCAAACAAGTTAAATTGATGTTTTAATCAGAACAAGGAAAAGCACTTTAAAAGGCCATATTTGAATTTGAAATTTGAATCTTTGATTCAAATTTGTTCAAACACTTCTGGTTTTAGTTGCATTAGCCCAACACACTCATATTGCCATGTTTCATGCATGCATCATATTGTTGCATATTGTTTGGTAATGTTTGTGTATCGATGTCCTTTGCGACAGGATCTGTTCCCGAGGAGTACCCTGATTACCCTAGCGAAGAACCGTATCCGTGCAACGAACCATCAGGCAAGCAACCAACCATTTGATCATATCGATACAATCCCATGTTCTCGCTCCTGCTCTCTTTTACTGCATTAAGACAACGCGATTCAAACTGCTGTGTGCTACGGTAGTTGAACCCATTTCCTCTGCATGACCTGTCATTGCCACAGTAACTAGATGAAACCCACTAGCATGTGTAGGAGTTGATTGAGCCATATGTATGTGTTGTTCCTACCTTGCTATGCCTGCTATGCTTAGAGTCGTGTCAGGTCTGGTTCATCTGGGTGATGGGCTAGAGTGAAATGATTATGTCGGTAATGAGAGTGGTGTGGTGAACACGATTTGGTAAAGGTATCGATGAGAGGCCATGTAGGAGTACATGGTGGGTTGTTTCATTGAAGCCGACCTTAAGCACTGAGATCTGTATGTGTGATTTAAGAATCAGCTACTACCATACATTGGGCCCTGAAATATGACCCCGCTCGACTTCTTATTCACCCTAGCTCTCTGTCCAGGAGTTGCAAGTAGTTTCTGGTGTTTGTAGCCTACTGGAGGCCGTGGACAGCGCTGACCGTAGGGGTGGGCTGTGATGCGGTAGGTACGTGGCACGGTGTACCGAATACCCGTTAGGTATCTCGGGAACCCTGTTCACATCGTTCGGGGCCGTATGGGAAACCTCGGCCGGACTCCCTGCGGATGGAACCTGAATAGGCGATAAACCTGGACTAGAGGCTTAAGTGTTTAGGTAGGTCGTGGTCTACACCCACGTCGGCTTTCGCTTGAAGTCTGCCGAGCACATGTCGTGTGCAGACGCTAAGTGGTGGAAACATGTATGAAGAAGTACACCCCTGCAGGGTTAACATGATCTATTCGAATAGCCGCGTCCGCGGTAAAGGACTACTTGGTTGCCTATACAGTTCATAGACAAGTAAATGGAAACTACTAAAAGCCTCAAGATAAGTGTGAGTGCCGAGGATGGCTCTTCCGTAGGAAGACGGAGGTGGATCCTCGGTAGTGTATTGAAGTGGTGAGTAGTGGACTCGTGTGCGCAAAACTATTTCAAGTTGGAGTATCGTAGGATAGTCTAGCCAAGAGTCAAAGCTGGCTTGCTGCAATAACTCCACCAACCCTTCTTGATACTATGCATGTATGTAGGATCTGATGTAAGTCTTGCTGAGTACCTTTGTACTCATGTTGCTATAATCTACATTTTTACAGAAGACGCTGCAACCCCTTCTGATGGGTTCTATGTAGACGTTGACATCAACGAGTAGGCTAAGACCCAGGTGGTGACCCTGAGCTTGTGATGGACCACGTAGTATAGTTAGGCTTCCAAGCCTCTTTTATTTTACTAGTTGTCTGTACCCAGACAAAGTACTTCCGCTGTTGGCTTGTATGACTGTATGACTTGTATGTTGGGTCGTGAGACCCGTACCTTTGTGTATGATATGTATGGCTCCCTGAGCCTTAAATAAAGTACTTGTGTCATAGAGTCATGTTGTGATGCTTCGTTGTATTTGCACATATCGAGCATATTGTGTGTATGATTGAAATGCTTGGTATGTGTGGGATCTGACTATCTAGTTGTTTATCTTTAGTAGCCTCTCTTACCGGGAAATGTCTCCTAGTGTTACCGCTGAGCCATGGTAGCTTGCTACTGCTCTGGAACACTTAGGCTGGCCGGCATGTGTCCTTCTTCGTTCCTGTGTCTGTCCCTTCGGGGAAATGTCACGCTTTGAGTACCGGAGTCCTGTTAGCCCGCTACAGCCCGGTTTACCGGAGTCCTGCTAGCCCAGTGCTACAGCCCGGACCCACTTGCTGATGACCGACACGTTCGAAGCTGGGTCATGGATGCCTGTCCCTGTAAGTCTGTGCCACTTTGGGTTTACGACTAGTCATGTCAGCCCGGGCTCTTTATCATATGGATGCTAGCGACACTATCATATACGTGAGCCAAAAGGCGCAAACGGTCCCGGGAAAAGGTAAGACGACACCCGTGGGGATACCGTGCGTGAGGCCACAAAGTGATATGAGGTGTTACCAGCTAGATCGATGTGACATCGAGTCGGGGTCCTGACACACTCTTCCAAACCTAGTTTCATCAATATAATCATCATAAATAGGAGGCATGCTATTATCATAATAAATTTTCTCATGGAAAATCCAGGGACTAAAAATATCATCTTCATCAAACATAGCATCCCCAAGCTTATGGATTTTCATACCATTTGCATCATGGATATTCAAAGAATTCATACCAACAACATTGCAATCATGCTGATCATTCAAAGATTTACTGCCAAACATTTTATTGCATTCTTCTTCTATCAATTGAGCGCAATTTTCCTTTCCATCATTTTCATGAAAGGCATTATAAAGATGAATAATATGAGGTAACCTCAATTCCATTTTTTTGTAGTTTTCTTTAAAAAATCAAACTAGTGATAAAACAAGAAACTAAAAGATTCAATGGCAAGATCTAAAGATATACCTTCAAGCTCTCACCTCCCCGGCAACGGCGCCAAAAAAGAGCTTGATGTCTACTACACAACTGTTGGTGTCACAACTGGCGGATCTCGGGTAGGTGGTCCCGAACTGTGCATCTAAGGCTAATGATAACAGGAGGCAGGGGACACAATGTTTACCCAGGTTTGAGCTCTCTCTATGGAGGTAATACCCTACTTCCTGCTTGATTGATGGTGATGAATATGAGTAATACAAGAGTTGATCTACGACGAGATCGTAATGGCTAAACCCTATAAGTCTAGCCTATGAGATTATGATTGATGTGTCTCTAACCCTAGAAGTCTAAACCCTCCAGTTTATATCGACATCGGGGGGGACTAGGGTTGTACAAAGTCGGTTACAGAGAAAGGAATCTAAATATCCGAATCGCCAAGCTTGCCTTCCACGCCAAGGAGAGTCCCATTCGGACACGGGACGAAGTCTTCTATCTTGTATCTTATAGCCCAACAGTCCGGCCAAAGTATATAGTCCGCTGTCAGAGGACCCCTTAGTCCCGGACTCCCTCAGTAGCCCCTGAACCAGGCTTGATTGACGATGAGTCCAGCGTGCAGATTATCTTCGACATTGCAAGGCGGGTTCCTTCTCCGAATACTCCAACATAGTCTTCCAAACACGGGAAACGCGTCCGGCTCTGCAAAACAAGTACCACACACAACCGTAGAGAGTATAATATTTCACGAGTCTAATCCGCTGACAACTTTTGGTAGCATGACATCACGCCACTGCCCGGTCATTATTCGAACCATTTTCAGCCTGCCGCCCCGTATTTAGAGGTGTGGTTTCACTGGCATGTCTTGTCGAAGGAGAGATCGTGTCACCTTATCACAGGATTCTCATCAATACGGGCATGTGTAACCCAACCGTGTCATCTGCACGGTGCATGGGGAATAGGTGGATTTTGAGGCAAGCCGGGAGGCGCATAACTTTCACTGCCTTTATAAGGGGATAGGGATTCATCCTCGTTCACCCATGCCTTCTCCTTCCTCTGCCCATCCACTCTCGAGCTCCAACGCCCAAGCTCCAGCTTTCTCCACCCAAAAAAGCACTCCAACCATGTCCAGATCCGGAGCTCGAGGCAAGTGGATGGCCTCCTCCTTCAAGAAGGAGGACATCAAGAAGCTTCGGGAGGCCGGGTACCTGGCCAAGGACATCGCTCATCGACTTCCAGCCAAGGGACAGATCATCCCCACCCCAGAGCCCCAGGAGAGGGTGGTGTTTCTCACCCATTTCGTGTGCGGGCTAGGATTCCCCCTCCACCCATTCGTCCGCGGAATGATGTTTTACTACGGGCTAGACTTCCATGACTTCGCTCCCAACTCCATCCTCAACATCTCGGCATTTATTGTCGTGTGTGAGGCCTTCCTCCACATCCCACCTCACTTCGGCCTATGGCTAAAGACTTTCAATGTGAAGCCAAAGGTGGTGAGCGGCCAACAAGCGGAGTGCGGAGGCGCCATGGTGGGCAAAATGCCCAACATCATTTGTCCCGAAGGCTCATTTGTGGAGATCGTGAAGGGGTGGCAATCGGGGTGGTTCTACATCACCGAGGCGCGCAACACCAACTGGGCGGCGGCCCCCGAATTCCAATCGGGAGTGCCAATGCGGCTCACCTGCTGGCAAGAGAAGGGCCTAGCATGGGGCTCTTCGGATGAGCTGACGGGCCACCAGACGTGTGTCAAGAACATGATAAGCAAGAAAATCAAGCTTGTCAATGTGATCCAGGTTATGCTCTTCCACCGGATCCTTCCATGCCAGCGCCGGACCTGTAATTTGTGGGAGTTCGACCCGACCAAGCACCAGACGCTGCTGGAGTTCTTCAGCACGACGAATGAAGACATCTGTAAGGTGCTCTTCAAGGCCCGCAAGGTACTACCGCCCACGATCGAGGATCGTGGGCTCAGCTCAAAATGTCAGGCTAATCCGGTAAGTTCTTTCGTGTTTTCAAGGTATATCCTTTACAGGCATATCTGAGGGAGGAATCTAAGCCTCCCTACCAATTTTTCAGGCCTGGGTAGAGATAGCGGAGCAGATTAACTGTCCGGCTCTGCTGCCCAAAGATCCAGAAATGCCTCTTCTAATGAAGGTGCTATTTCCGGTGCCTTATGAGGTGCCAGAGAAGAAGGCCAAGAAAAGGGCCCCGGGGACCAGAAGTGGTCTCCGTCGCAAGGGCACTTCGGACATGATATTAGAAGACACCAAGACGCACTCCTCCACCGAAGACGACGAGGAAGAGGAGGAGGAAGAAGAGATCTATTCCCCCCTGCTGGGGGAGAAAGAAGAGGAAGGGCTCTACACACAGGGAGGCCGATGAGTCCAAGAAGGGGAAAAATTCCCTTCCGGACAACTCCGCAGCGGCCACCAACAGCGGCGGGGAGTGGGAGCCCAGGGTCAAGCCCCTAGCCAACTCGTAAGTGTCCCAATAGAGTAATATATCCGGCATTTTTACTTTATTGTCTTTAATGTGCTACATCATGCACTCGCAGCCCGGCCCAGTCCAACATCACCCTGTCATCCTCTTTGGAGGGATTGCTAGACCCGTCGGCGATGAACAGCCTGTCCCTTCCGGCGGCCTCCTCCCCCAAGGCCACGGACAACACCGAGGTGTTGGCTTGAAGGATCCCAAGCCTAGGAGAGGATCAGGAGGCCATCATAGCGGTGCCTGAGGGTAAAACCCTAGTTGCCGAACACATTGGGGGACAGACCCCTATGGACACCGACGATGGGGGCCGTATCCAATTCGAACCTCAGTCGAATACAGCTCCAGAGACCCAAGTGGCTCCGGATTCAGGCCGGCTGCCTCTTTTGGACGAGGGGGCGAGCCAACCCCACCGATGACCTCTGTCCATACAGAGGCACCAGATAGATTACTGGAAGCGCTGCAAGGCGCTTCCTTTGTGGAAGAACACCGTAATCTTATAAGTACAGTGATTGCGAAGGTCCAGTCCACCAAAAATGGACTGACTGAAGCCTGCACTAGCCTTCTAACAGGCTTTGAGGTAAGTAATATAATTGTAAAAGAATATCACAGTGTAGACAGTAGCCCCTGATGCTTTGTTCGGTGTTCGGGAAGAAAAGCCAAACAGAGGATCAATATAATTTGCGTAGAAGTCTAACATAATATGTCTATGTGAATAAGCAGGCTTCGCTGCTAGCTTCTGCCGCTCATACTGTGGAGGTCTCCAGACTGAAGCAGAACCTGGAGCGGGCCGAGGAAGAGCTCGGCCTCGTGAAGAAGCAGCTGGTAGAGAACAAAGGTTTGTAGTAACCTGTATATTTAGGAGGGATTAATAGTTCGTACTGACTAAAATCTCATGAACTTTATTAGGGGCCATGACCGAGGTGGCGGCCCTCAACAAGGCATTAGCCGAGGCCGAGGACAAAGTGGCCAAGGAACGCGCCTTGCGTGATAAGCAAGAGGTCCGGGTCAGCGAGGTCCAGCAAGAGCTCCAGTACGCCATCAAGAAGTAGGAGTCCTTCGAGCGTGATTCTAAGACTCAAGAGTTCGAACTTGCCAAGTCCCACCAGAGCACACAAGATGCCCGAGCCGAAGCCTAGGGCGCCCTCCAGGAGATCCAGGCGGCCAAGTAAATTACAGCGGGTAAGGCTTTCATTATGCAAATCAGATATGTGAAGGAAACATTCCTGTTACTTACCCGGATTTGGAGCTCTCAAGGGACGTTTACAGATCTGCCGCGCATCATATCAGATGCTGCATCATTTTATCGAGCTGAAGAAGGGAGCTCGAAGGAGAAGCTATTCTAGTCTCAATACCTTGGACCAGAACTTCCGGTGCCCTTTAGCGAGTAGCTAAAACAGCTGGTCGAGCTGCATAAGGCGGCCGAACTGGCCATCAAGGACTTAATCATACAACTATGGCCTGCCGAGCCCATGCCTAACAGCTACTTCAGACTCGTCAAGCAGCTTGTGAGTACCTTCCCGCGGCTTGAAGCCATCAAGCGATCGGTTTGCATCGAAGGTGTGCGGATGGCCTTTGCCCATGCCAAGGTGCACTGGGCGAAGATGGATGCCAAGAAGCTGATGATCGAGGGGGCGCCTGAGGGCAAGGAGCACCGCCGTCCCGAAATGTATTTTGACAATGTCCTGGAGGGATCCCGCCTTGTGGCTGAGCAATGTACGAAGGATGTTATATTCCCATGAAAACATTCGTTTTATCCCAACCAGTAATTGTGAAACAAGGTTTTTATGTAATATAATGCTTGTTACTTTAAAATTTTACCTCCTGTGCGGCCGTTTATGAAATCTGAGAGTTGGCGAGTCGTCGGCTTCTGCCCCCATGTAGATAGTACGGGGGTGTTCAGGATAAATATAAACACTCTTTACTCCAAATTTTGGGTCCTTAAAGGAGGTGTTTAACACAACGAACAAGGCAAACGGACTATACGACTTTATCACCCTCACTTAGGCATAGGAATTTGACAATGAAAATTTTGGTGAAGCGCCTGGTATTTAGAAGACCGAAGTTGGGGCGCTAGACATGCCTAATAGGATAAGAACCGATTCCTCGCATAAAGCAGAAAAAATCTCTAAGGATTTGAAGACCTCTCGAACAACTAACCAGCTCTCGCCGCATCATGACAGTCAGTTTTTGGCTTTCTCTACTCAAGTGCTCATCCGGAAGAACCAGGACACAATCGTAGTAGTTCTCCCTTTAGTACCCTAGCCGATATAGCGGAACGTAAGGTAGTAAGCACAGGAGCCGGGCAACCCACCTATTGAGCAAAGACATGATTCGGAGCCGATGCATATAATGTTATAAGTTCGGGGTGCCAATCTATACTGTGAAAGTGTTCGGACTTTATTGCCGTGTTGCGGGGCGTGATGAAGCACCTGGCGAAGTACGTACCAGAGTGTACGGGTGCAACAAGTAATAAATACAAAGACAAGGAAAGAGTCAAGTAATAAGCTGACACCAAGAATATTGAGCCGATAATTATTTTCCATTGTAATTTGATTGATATGTCGAGGCGTAGTTGTACAAATAATGCGATAAGCAAGTAAGGCTATTTAACATGCCATGACCAAGGACAAGCTGCATATGGGTACTTAAAACAGGTATAACGATCATTAGCAGAGACCACTTGGGAATTCCCTTGTACGTCGAAGCCCCCTGCCTTGTTGGTGTGTCCGTCCCGCGATGGGTCCAGTGATCAGGTTATCAGAAAAGCCTCGAGAAGAGAAAAACCTGAAATAAAAAAGAAAAGGTGAAGGTATTCGGATCCAGGCACGGTTGAGCCGCATTGTGGACCATGGTCTAGCTATGCCTCTGTCCCTTCCAATGGTACTTTGAGTGCGTAGTTATGTACGCGTGGCACAAATTTCATCGCTTGATTGGGACTGGGACGGAGGCAGAATTGCTAGCTGAACTCTGGAAGAGCTGGACGGTCCTGCTGTAGTGTAGTTCGGACTCGCTTGATGGTGTCCGGGGGCTTTACTGCCAAATTGAGGTTCTGCTAAAGAAGGCTACTCTGTACTTCTACTGCAAGGGCCGCGGTGTGCTCCTCAGTACGGAGGGAGCGCCATGTATTTCCATTGACTGTTATAACACCGTGAGGTCCGGGCATCTTGAGCTTGAGGTAGGCGTAGTGCGGTATCGCATTTAATCGAGCAAATGCGGTTCGTCCGAGCAGTGCATGATAGCCACTGTGGAAGGGGACGACATCAAGGATTAACTCTTTGCTTCGGAAATTATGCGGGGATCCGAAGACCACTTCAAGTGTGATTGAGCCCATACAACAGGCCTCTACACTTGGTATGACACCTTTAAAGGTGGTTTTTGTGGTCTTGATCCTTGTGCGATCGATACCCATTTTATGCACTGTATCCTGATAGAGCAGGTTCAGGCTGCTGCCCCCATCCATGAGGACTCGCATGAGATAGAATCCGTCAAGAATTGGGTGAAGTACCAGTGCGGCTGAACCGCCATGATGGATATTGGTCGGATGGTCCCTGCGGTCGAAGGTGATCGGACAGGAGGACCATGGGTTAAATTTTGGGGTGACTGGCTCCATCGCGTAGACGTCCCTGAGTGCACGCTTGCGCTCCTTATTGGGGATATGTGTGGCATATATCATGCTCACCATTTTAACTTGGGGGGGGGTGGATTTCCTCTGTCCCCTGTGTTCAGTGGTCGGGATTCCTCATGATCGTCTTTGCTTTGTCACCCTTTCTCCTTATTCTCGGCATTTAACTTGCCGGCCTGTTTGAAAACCCAACATTCCCTATTGGTATGATTGGCTGGTTTATCCGGAGTGCCATGGATTTGGCATGATCGATCTAGTATGCGGTCCAGACTGGACGGGCCCAGATTGTTCCTTTTAAATGGCTTCTTCCCCTAACCGGACTTAGAGCCGCTGAATCCGGCATTGACCGCCGTGTCTTCGGTATTATCACCGTTGTTTCGACGCTTATGTCTATTGCGTCGGGGCTTGCCATTGCTTTTTTTGGCTTCAGAAGTGCCAGGATCACTTGTAATATTGTTGCTACGGGCTAGCCAGGTGTCAGGACCCCGACTCAATGCCACATCGATCTAGCATGTAACACCTCATATCACTTTGCGGCCTCACGCACGGTATTCCCACGGGTGTCGCCTTACCTTTGCCCGGGACCGTTTGCGCCTTTTGGCACACGTATATGACAGTGTCGCTAGCATCCATATGATAAGGAGCCCGGGCTGACATGGCTAGTCGTAAACCCAAAGCGGCACAGACTTACAGGGACAGGCATCCATGACCCAGCATCGAACGTGTCGGTCATCAGCGAGTGAATCCAGGCTGTAGCACTGGGCTAGCAGGACTCCGGTAAACCGGGCTGTAGCGGGCTAACAAGACTCCGGTATTCATCGCGTGACATTTCCCCGAAGGGACAGACACAGGAACGAAGAAGGACACATGCCGGCCAGCCTAAGTGTTCCGGAGCAGTAGCAAGCTACCATGGCTCGGTGGAAACACTAGGAGACATTTCCCCGTAAGAGAGGCTACTAAAGATAAACAACTAGATGGTCAGATCCCACACATACCAAGCATTTCAATAACATACACACAATATGCTCGATATGTGCAAATACAACATGGCATCACAACATGACTCTACGACTCAAGTATTTATTCAATAGGCTCCGAGGAGCGAGATATTACAAACATGGGTCTCATGACCCAACACTCAGAGCATACAAGTCAAAGCACAAGCGGAAGCTATCATGTCTGAGTACAGACATCTATAAATGAAAAAGGCTGAGAAGCCTGACTATCTACCAGATCCTGCCGAGGGCACAAGATCGTAGCTGAGGTATCAAGCTAAACGTCGAAGTCCACGTGAAACTACTAGCGAGACCGAAGTCTCTCTGCAAAAACATAAAATAGGCAAACGTGAGTACAGATGTACCCAGCAAGACTTACATCAGAACTATCTACATATGCATCATTATCAACAAAGGGGTGGTGGGGTTTAACTGCAGCAAGCCAGCTTTGACTCGGTGGCTATCCTAAACTACGACTGCGAGTAACTCTTTTGAGGTGGCGCACACGAGTCCACATATTCACCATATCAATACACCACTATGGATCCGCTCCCGTCTCCCTACGAAAACGCCATCCATAGCACTCACGCTTATCTTGCGTATTTTAGAGTATCCACTTTCACTTGTCTATGAACTGATATAAGCAACCCAGAAGTCCTTTTCCGCGGACACGGCTATTCGAATAGATGATATTAACCCTGCAGGGGTGTACTTCTTCATACATGTTTCCACCACTTAGCGTCTGCACACGACATGTGCTCGGCAGACTTCAAGCGAAAGCTGACGTGGGTGTAGACCATGACCTACCTAAACACTCAAGTCTCTAGTCCAGGTTTATCGCCTATTCGGGTTCCATCCATGAGGAGATCCGGCCGGAGTTTCGCTCACAGCCCCAAACGATGTGAACAGGGTTCCGTGACACCAAACGGGCGCCCGGTTTACCCGGCCACGTGCCTACCGCATCACAGCCCACCCCTACGGTCAGCGCTGTCCACGGCCTCCAGCATACTACAAACACCAGAAACTACTTGCAACTCCTGGACAGAGGACAAGGGTGAATAAGAAGTCGAGCGGGGTCATATTTCAGGGCCCAATGTATGGTAGTAGCTGAATCATGGATCACAAACACAGAACTCAGTTCCTGAGGACGGCTACAATGAGACAACCCACCATGTACTCCTACATGGCCTCTCACCGCTACCTTTACCAAATCGTGTTCACACACTTAGCTCACACACAGTAGGACATGTTCACACGCCTCTGATTCATCCCCGATGAATCAGACCTGAGTCAACTCTAAGCAGTAGCAGGCATGACAAACAAACATGAATGAGTACGCACAACAGGGCTCAAACAACTCCTACTCATGCTAGTGGGTTTCATCTATTTACTGTGGCAATGACAGGTCATGCAAAGGATAAAGGGGTTCAGCTACCGCAGCAAGTAACAGATAAATCGGTGTTGTCCTAATGCATTAAAAGAGAGCAGGGGCGAGAGAGTAGGATTGTATCGGAATGAACAAGGGGGTTTTGCTTGCCTGGCACTTCTGAAGATAACATTGAGTCTTCATCAGTGTCAACGATCACAACGTTGGACATCGTCTACCGGGATGGAACAGATACCGGCAACAAGAAGAATACAATCAATGCAATGCACAATATGATGCATGATCATGACATGGCAAAATGAATGTGTTTTGGGCTAATGCAACTAGCAATGGATTAAATGAAGTTGGTTTGAATACAAGATTCAAATTCAAACTCCATATGTGATTATTCAAATGCCATTCACTTCATTTGCCCTAAACAGTAGTGATAAGTTGTTCTAACATGCATGAAAATGGTACAGATGGATTCCTTGAATTTTTCTGATAATTTTTCATATATAATTTATTTAATTTGGAGTTACGGTTAATTTTCTATGATTTATTGAAGTTTAGGGCATTTTCTGGAATTTTCTGAATATAATAAAATAAACTAAATTCCAGAAAATGAATATTGCGTCAGCATAACGTTGGCATGACGTCAGCAGGTCAACGGGCGCCGTCCACGGCCGACAGCGGAGGTGCACCGTGCGCTCGCTACGGAGCACCATTTGACGTGCGGTTTGCTCCTACGGGTTCCTGGGAGGAAGGCGCATCTAAAGAGGTAAGTGACAGCAGCTGGGGTGGCCGGAGCTGCCGGCGGTGAGCTCTTTTGCGGCGGCCGGAGCTCGGGCAAGGTCGGGGTTGGCGTTCGGGGGCACGGGAGGGGAAGCTAGTGGCGGCTACGGGCTCCTGGAGACGTGTTGAGTGCGATGGTGTGCTCGGCTTCGAGCTGCAACGGCTCCAGCCACGGTGGTGACGAGGCACGGCGGCGGCGAGCTCTCGGGTCCGGCGGAAAGGCGGCTAGGGTACGGGAACGAGCGCGAGGAGGAGGGGGAATGGAAGAGTAGCTCACAGGGGTTGCGACGGTGGCCTCGGGGAGCTCGGGGAGGCACCCGAGCCGACGAATTTGACGAAGATGGCCGGCGGTCCCGAGGTTGAAGAAGCCGGCGGTGGCGACGTTGCAGGGGCTCCCACGGTGCGCTTCTCGGCAAGGAGGAAGAAGTGGTCGAGGCGGATCCCCTGGGTACTTCGGGTGGCAGCGAGGAGCACGGTGGCTACGGCGAACGGCGTCGGCGACGACGAGCTCCGCTCGGGCGCGTGCAGGGAGGAAAGCAGAGGAGAGAACGGGGTCCAGGGGAAAAGAGGGGAGGTGCAGGGGGCGGGGGGAAGTGCGTGGCGTGAGGGGGAGGCTCGGGAACGCCTCGGTGGAAGCAGGAGGTGGCCGAGGCGGCATCGGCGCTCGCCACCGAGCTGCTTCGGTGCGAGGGGAGGAAGAAGACAAGGGGGAGGGAGGAGGTGGGCTGGGCCAGCGGGAGGAGCTGGGCCGGCTACAGGTAAGTGGCCCAGGTGGGCTGCAGGTAATGTTTCCCTCCCTCTCTCTGTTTTTCCTATTTTACTTCTGTTTTCTATTTTTCTGACATTTGTTTGATTTAATAAATATATTAAATCATTTAATTTTATTATGCCAATTTTTGTAGGGGCTAATGGTATTATTCCAGAGCTCTTTTATAATTGGCATAATTTTTGGACCATATTTCATATATATAGAAATATCTTTCCAATGCAAATATTTATCGAATTAATCCAAATGGCCAAAATAAATGTCCATGAGCTCCTAAAAATATTGTTTTGATTTTTATCTCTGTCCAATATTTTCAGAGGCAACATGAGCATTTTCTTGGACCCTTTTGGGGAATTTTTTTATTTGGGTCATTTTCAAAATGATTCTGAGGGTTCCACCAATCCTCATTTCAAATTTAAATGAAATTTAAACATGATGCACACATGAAGCTAGCCTAGAGCATTACCAGAAGCTAGGGATGTGACAACTCACCCCCACTAAACAAGAATCTCGTCTCGAGATTCAAGCGTAGGGTAGGATGAAGGGGAAACACAAACTAGTACAAACTTCACGATCCAGGTTGCACTTCAAATGAACGTTGAGTTGAACACCATCTTTGTCTTGTCGTCTTGCTCTGAGAAATCCTGTCAACATGACAGGGGGGGGGAAAGAAGGAGACTCTAGAAGGGTCGATCTCCTCGAAGATCGAACAACTCAAGATTAACTTACGGAATGAGACATAGAACCATCTTTCGGGTTGAGACACGGGATACACATCAAGAGGGGTGGAGAGAAACGGATGACGAAGGTTCACTAGGTAGACAACAATTCCACACCTAAGAAGGTGGTAAACGATTGTCAACGTAGCGAGGAGTTGAGTTGCCATGATACCACGAAGAAACATCCTGGAGGAGGGTGATTCATAGACTATTACCCTAAGTGGCAAAAAGAATTACCTTTGATCCAGAGATCATTGAAACTCTTTAAACCAGCCTAAGACAATTCTCGAGCGATCGTTTGGAGGGGGTCGGTAGAATGGCATACTCAAACTTGGGTGCTGTGGATTACCTTGTTGAAGACAACGTAATGGATGATTTTTGCTTATCACCGGAAATGGAAGGGACCCATGGTAGAATGGCCCATTGGCGGTGCAAGCTGGGAACAAAATGCAAATGCTGAGAATGATTCTAGTAACTGGGGAGAGGCTCAACAATAGAGAGTTATTCCACTATTGGAATGGTTATAGCATAACCGAGGAAGTAGAGAGCAAACCTAGTTAGTGTCGACGGTAACACCTAACGCTTGTGCGTGCTCTCAAGAACTTGAGCATTTCCATATTCATCAAGATTTTACCAATTTCCGTGTCAAGGATCCTGGCAACACAACATACCACCATGATGAACAACGATGGACGATGCAGATGCATAGGAAGATAACATCAACTCAGGTTTCACCCTAGCAAGGCCAAGGAAACAAAATCTGGATGATCGACCGAGAGACATTTAGCACTCCGCTTCTAATGTTCTCCTTGACGTGCTAGTGTAACCTATTCATAGATATGGTTTGATAACTAGAACATCAAGTAAAGGTCGGACTTCGGGAGCAATAGAATCCATAAGGAACAGTTACAGAGGTAAATCCTACGAAATCCTTATGGGGAGGTGGCCAACTTCCTCAAACAAGATACTACAATAATAAGTCTTCCGGCTGGTGTGTTGGCCACGACATCCACTTTACCGGTTATCGAGGAACCAATATTATAGTTCTTGGGAAATATTCCAACCATCATATCTGCCTGAGACTCAGATCTGGTTGGTGTCAGGATATTCCAGACTCATCGAGTCTAGGAAGAAAAATGAAAGTTTGCAACACAAATCGACGAGATGACGTTGCGGGATTCTCGGGAGATGAACTACGATAGCAAGCTCCAAAACATGAGCTGGTTCTGCTACAAACATGTGAACACGTTGTCCCAGACAAGCATGCCCACATGGTAGTCTTACAATAAAACACTACCGAGTTCTGGTTGGGAACCATCATTGAGGATATAGGAATCTTGTGCAGGAACTAGTATTTGCACAGCAACTCCTTTACCTTGAACAAATCAATCAGTGGCTTGGTGTGCTAGGGATACATATAGAATGAAGGTTGCAAGTCTCCAGACCACAGAATACTTCGCACATGTGTATGACTGACTTGGGATGATTCCAGAGGAAGCAGAACTAACTTTCCCAAATTCACGGCGGCAACTTTCACCAAATGCACGTGTATAAGAGAAAGTCACTCCTTTCATCAAACAAATACTTCATGAGCTAGCATGAAGAAAATGCTTTCAAAAGTTTCCAACACTAGCTTAATGTTCAACAACATCATGGAGGAGATAAGGATGTTGTCAATGGGCTCAGCAACAATTCATCCAGATTCCCATGGAGATGGAATTCCATAACTATGTGATCAAGGTGATAGTATTGGTCAGACCAAAGATGTAATGGTGTATGCTCGAGGGATCCACCACGAATAAGACAACATTACGAGCATCGTTGGTACTGATTTGATTTGACGATAGCCCACACTCAAATCAAAGGATTGATAAGACAATAGGTCCAGCAACTGATCACAAGGACCAATCGATGAAGATATCATCTTTCTTCAACACACACTACACAAGAATATCCCTTTGGAACGAACTAAGTCAGACAAGCTTTTATCTTCCAACTCTCCAAGTTGTTGTCTAGCTTAACCAACTAGCTCAGGGATATCTAACACCGATTCTTGGAGAGAAGGTGGTTCACAAGAAACCAACTTGATCACGAACTCAACATAGCGGTCAGGTGACAACCCGGTAACACCTCCAAGAAGATATTTGGAAAGTCACGAACCACCGGTATGTTACTAAGCTCGAGAACAATCTTGCTTTTGAGGGCAAGACGATATGATCAGATGAGTGAGGACTTGACAAGATCCTAACTCATCAATCGAAGGGTGCACCGAAATAAGGACTAGGTAGCACGATCAGTCTTAGAAGGATGATTCAAAAACCAACATACTAAGAATGAAATTATTATCCTTTAACTACCAAGCAACGAGGTTGCTGGGAGTATTGATTTCACACATCACAATTCATTTGTCGGTATTCCGGTTGCATCAACACGAAGACCGAGGAATGACTAATGACGACAAGAAGTATCACTGTACCAGGAGTTCATAGGATGGGGTGCAATTCCTATAACAATCCCGATTTAAAGATGGTAATACTCCAAGATAGAGCAGAACAAAAGCTGGATTAGCAATTTGTTCTGTGGAGCACAACTTTTTTGACCCAATCCTAGATATGGAAGAGGTACTGGAGTTTGTTTCTCCTAGTCATTCCGCGATAGAATGGCTTGATGGACCACAAGAGTAATAGGCATCGATAAACGAACGCACACATACTCTTGACTATCAATTGATAGACGAAGGTCAGTAGACAACTAAAGAGGGACAACTCAAAGGAACATATAATTTTCTGAGTTGTGGATGCATAGATTAGTATGTCGAGCGAGATCAACATTTCTTCCAGATAACCCATGCAGAGAGGTAGGACTGGCAGAGTCGTAACATATAATGGAGAACTCATCAAGAGCACTCTGGTTGTGATCGTTCAGTTCAACGAGGAACTTCTGCCATAAGTAGTTCATGGTATTTGGAAGAAGGATGTACCACGAACCTCGAGGACTATCGCAAAGGTTACTAATATCCTAAAGGCACTAGCAATTACTATCAACATGAAGTGGGTAGAGTGAATCTCGGGTTCAGAACCCAGGAGTAGAATACCTACTACTAAGTAGCATCACGGGATGCTTTCGAGAATAAAAGCCAGAATCATCACACTGGGGATCACAAAACATTGCTAGATTACTAGGTGACTCCCTAAACACCTAGGGCCATAATAGTAACTCCAACATAATGTCAAGGCAATAGAATACCTCAACTCAACAATTAGTGTGATTGAGCTGGCATAAAGGAGCATCGAAACCAGAGGAAAAGGATTTTGCAAATGCATCAGACTATTTAGAAACCTGGAATGACTCGGACAGCATAACGGCTGTAAATGCTCAGAAGAGATTTAAGACATTCACAAAAATGGTGGCATAACCACTCAGAAGCACAATATCAAGGTTTCGAGATCAACAGTTAACATACAGAAGATAGTAGGAACTGAACTGAGGCTTGAATCCAACAATCTTATAAGTCTACTGATTAGTAACACGTGATCCTGATGGAAAGAAGAGATAGCCTAGTTCTTAATCCCCGCAGGAAAGATAAGATGACTCAGATCAGAAGGGCATGAGGTATAAGGAGTAAAAAGAGCCTTACGTTCCATCCCACAATCAATTCCCTTATATAACTAAAGAATTTCTAGACTCAACTTCGACCAGTTTGGCTTGGTAATCCTACAGGCAGTCAAGCTCTGATACCAACGCTGTCAGGACCCCGACTCAATGCCACATCGATCTAGCATGTAACACCTCATATCACTTTGCGGCCTCACGCACGGTATTCCCACGGGTGTCGCCTTACCTTTGCCCGGGACCGTTTGCGCCTTTTGGCACACGTATATGACAGTGTCGCTAGCATCCATATGATAAGGAGCCCGGGCTGACATGGCTAGTCGTAAACCCAAAGCGGCACAGACTTACAGGGACAGGCATCCATGACCCAGCATCGAACGTGTCGGTCATCAGCGAGTGAATCCAGGCTGTAGCACTGGGCTAGCAGGACTCCGGTGAACCGGGCTGTAGCGGGCTAACAGGACTCTGGTATTCATCGCGTGACATTTCCCCGAAGGGACAGACACAGGAACGAAGAAGGACACATGCCGGCCAGCCTAAGTGTTCCGGAGCAGTAGCAAGCTACCATGGCTCAGTGGAAACACTAGGAGACATTTCCCGGTAAGAGAGGCTACTAAAGATAAACAACTAGATGGTCAGATCCCACACATACCAAGCATTTCAATAACATACACACAATATGCTCGATATGTGCAAATACAACATGGCATCACAACATGACTCTACGACTCAAGTAATTTATTCGATAGGCTCCGAGGAGCGAGATATTACAAACATGGGTCTCATGACCCAACAATCAGAGCATACAAGTCAAAGCACAAGCGGAAGCTATCATGTCTGAGTACAGACATCTATAAATGAAAAAGGCTGAGAAGCCTGACTATCTACCAGATCCTGCCGAGGCACAAGATCGTAGCTGAGGTATCAAGCTAAACGTCGAAGTCCACGTGAAACTACTAGCGAGACCGAAGTCTCTCTGCAAAAACATAAAATAGGCAAACGTGAGTACAAATGTACCCAGCAAGACTTACATCAGAACTATCTACATATGCATCATTATCAACAAAGGGGTGGTGGGGTTTAACTGCAGCAAGCCAGCTTTGACTCGGTGGCTATCCTGAACTACGACTGCAAGTAACTCTTTTGAGGTGGCGCACACGAGTCCACATATTCACCATATCAATACACCACTATGGAATCCGCTCCCGTCTCCCTACGAGAACGCCATCCATAGCACTCACGCTTATCTTGCGTATTTTAGAGTATCCACTTTCACTTGTCTATGAACTGATATAAGCAACCCAGAAGTCCTTTTCCGCGGACACGGCTATTCGAATAGATGATATTAACCCTGCAGGGGTGTACTTCTTCATACATGTTTCCACCACTTAGCGTCTGCACACGACATGTGCTCGGCAGACTTCAAGCGAAAGCCGACGTGGGTGTAGACCACGACCTACCTAAACACTCAAGTCTCTAGTCCAGGTTTATCGCCTATTCGGGTTCCATCCATGAGGAGATCCGGCCGGAGTTTCGCTCACAGCCCCAAACGATGTGAACAGGGTTCCGTGACACCAAACGGGCGCCCGGTTTACCCGGCCACGTGCCTACCGCATCACAGCCCACCCCTACGGTCAGCGCTGTCCACGGCCTCCAGCATACTACAAACACCAGAAACTACTTGCAACTCCTGGACAGAGGACAAGGGTGAATAAGAAGTCGAGCGGGGTCATATTTCAGGGCCCAATGTATGGTAGTAGCTGAATCATGGATCACAAACACAGAACTCAGTTCCTGAGGACGGCTACAATGAGACAACCCACCATGTACTCCTACATGGCCTCTCACCGCTACCTTTACCAAATCGTGTTCACACACTTAGCTCACACACAGTAGGACATGTTCACACGCCTCTGATTCATCCCCGATGAATCAGACCTGACTCAACTCTAGGCAGTAGCAGGCATGACAAACAAACATGAATGAGTAGGCACAACAGGGCTCAAACAACTCCTACTCATGCTAGTGGGTTTCATCTATTTACTGTGGCAATGACAGGTCATGCAAAGGATAAAGGGGTTCAGCTACCGCAGCAAGTAACAGATAAATCGGTGTTGTCCTAATGCATTAAAAGAGAGCAGGGGCGAGAGAGTAGGATTGTATCGGAATGAACAAGGGGTTTTGCTTGCCTGGCACTTCTGAAGATAACATTGAGTCTTCATCAGTGTCAACGATCACAACGTCGGACATCGTCTACCGGGATGGAACAGATACCGGCAACAAGAAGAAATACAATCAATGCAATGCACAATATGATGCATGATCATGACATGGCAAAATGAATGTGTTTTGGGCTAATGCAACTAGCAATGGATTAAATGAAGTTGGTTTGAATACAAGATTCAAATTCAAACTCCATATGTGATTATTCAAATGCCATTCACTTCATTTGCCCTAAACAGTAGTGATAAGTTGTTCTAACATGCATGAAAATGGTACAGATGGATTCCTTGAATTTTTCTGATAATTTTTCATATATAATTTATTTAATTTGGAGTTACGGTTAATTTTCTATGATTTATTGAAGTTTAGGGCATTTTCTGGAATTTTCTGAATATAATAAAATAAACTAAATTCCAGAAAATGAATATTGCGTCAGCATGACGTTGGCATGACGTCAGCAGGTCAACGGGCGCCGTCCAGGTCAAACCTGACGTGTGGGGTCCACACGTCAGTGACACAGGGGCTAATCCCGTGTTGACCCGGGCTTTGACCCACTACGGGGCCCACTGTCAGTGGCTGTGGGGGGTGTTTAGTGCGTCATTAGTGCTAATTAGGCGTGCCACGTCGGCGGTCGCCGGAGTGTCACCGGCGACGACCACGGCCGACAGCGGAGGTGCACCGTGCGCTCGCTACGGAGCACCATTTGACGTGCGGTTTGCTCCTACGGGTTCCTGGGAGGAAGGCGCATCTAAAGAGGTAAGTGACAGCAGCTGGGGTGGCCGGAGCTGCCGGCGGTGAGCTCTTTTGCGGCGGCCGGAGCTCGGGCGAGGTCGGGGTTGGCGTTCGGGGGCACGGGAGGGGAAGCTAGTGGCGGCTACGGGCTCCTGGAGACGTGTTGAGTGCGGTGGTGTGCTCGGCTTCGAGCTGCAACGGCTCCAGCCACGGTGGTGACGAGGCACGGCGGTGGCGAGCTCTCGGGTCCGGCGGAAAGGCGGCTAGGGTACGGGAACGAGCGCGAGGAGGAGGGGGAATGGAAGAGTAGCTCACAGGGGTTGCGACGGTGGCCTCGGGGAGCTCGGGGAGGCACCCGAGCCGACGAATTTGACGAAGATGGCCGGCGGTCCCGAGGTTGAAGAAGCCGGCGGTGGCGACCTTGCAGGGGCTCCCGCGGTGCGCTTCTCGGCGAGGAGGAAGAAGTGGTCGAGGCGGATCCCCTGGGTACTTCGGATGGCAGCGAGGAGCACGGTGGCTACGGCGAACGGCGTCGGCGACGACGAGCTCCGCTCGGGCGCGTGCAGGGAGGAAAGCAGAGGAGAGAACGGGGTCCAGGGGAAAAGAGGGGAGGTGCAGGGGGCGAGGGGAAGTGCGTGGCGTGAGGGGGAGGCTCGGGAACGCCTCGGTGGAAGCAGGAGGTGGCCGAGGCGGCATCGGCGCTCGCCACCGAGCTGCTTCGGTGCGAGGGGAGGAAGAAGACAAGGGGGAGGGAGGAGGTGGGCTGGGCCAGCGGGAGGAGCTGGGCCGGCTACAGGTAAGTGGCCCAGGTGGGCTGCAGGTAATGTTTCCCTCCCTCTCTCTGTTTTTCCTATTTTACTTCTGTTTTCTATTTTTCTGACATTTGTTTGATTTAATAAATATATTAAATCATTTAATTTTATTATGCCAATTTTTGTAGGGGCTAATGGTATTATTCCAGAGCTCTTTTATAATTGGCATAATTTTTGGACCATATTTCATATATATAGAAATATCTTTCCAATGCAAATATTTATCGAATTAATCCAAATGGCCAAAATAAATGTCCATGAGCTCCTAAAAATATTGTTTTGATTTTTATCTCTGTCCAATATTTTCAGAGGCAACATGAGCATTTTCTTGGACCCTTTTGGGGAATTTTTTTATTTGGGTCATTTTCAAAATGATTCTGAGGGTTCCACCAATCCTCATTTCAAATTTAAATGAAATTTAAACATGATGCACACATGAAGCTAGCCTAGAGCATTACCAGAAGCTAGGGATGTGACACCAGGTGTCTTCGCCCGCACAAAAGCGGGTCATGAGTGTCGTAAGGGCTGACACGGACTTCGGTTTTTCTTGGCCGAGGTGTCTGGCCAACCATTCATCACGGATGTTGTGCTTAAAGATTGCTAGGGCTTCAGGATCCGGACAATCAACGATCTGATTCTTTTTAGTTAGGAACCGAGTCCAGAATTTCATGGCTGGCTCTCCGGGCTGTTGGATTATATGACTTAGGTCATCGGCATCCGGAGGTCGGACATATGTGCCTTGGAAGTTGTCGAGGAAGGAGGACTGTTTAACCAGTATCTAGCTGGTCCCTTGAGTTTAACCAGTATCTAGCTAGTCCCTTGAGTTTGAGCGGGAGGTATTTGATGGCGTGAAGATCATCGCCACGGGCCATATGAATGTGGAGAAGAAAATCCTCAATCCACAACGCGGCGTCTGTTGTGACATCATATGATTCAACGTTTATGGGTTTAAACCTTTCTGGGAAATCATGTCCCATTACTTCGTCAGTGAAGCAGAGGGGGTGTGTGGCGCCTCTATATCGGGCCAAGTCGTGACGTAGTTCGGATGTAGCTCGTTTGCGGTTTTCATCCTGGATGTGGTTATGTTTCTCACGTTCCGGCCGATGGATGTCATCGCGCGTCGAGGCACGCCCCCGTGATCCATAGATTGATCTTGTCTGACCTGCTCTCTTTTCCAAATTGCATCGCAGGTCATGTGTATATCCCTGGTTTGTTCGGCAAGGTAGAGTGGGCTAGTATTCGGCTTGAGGTCCCACTTTGTCCCGGCCACGTGGTGGTCGGTCAGCCATATTGTACCTTGATAGGACGGGCTCCAGCACCTCGTTATTGAACTGTGGTAACAGTTTGCACTTCGGGTAGCTTTTGGTTGGGCGCTCGAGGCCATATTCCTCACTGCCAGGACGTCAGTCCATCTTTCATTGAGTAGATCTTGATCAGCTTGAAGCTGCTGCTACTTATTTTTCAGTCTTCTTGCAGTGGCAATTAGCTGACGCTTAAAGCGTTCCTGTCCCAGGCACGATGAAATATTCGTCACCGAGGCTAACCTCATCCTCGGAGAGCGGAAGATAGTTGCTATCCTCCGAGTCTTTGTTCATGGCCTGTTTGCTAGGGCTAACTCGCCCATCATCCCGTTCCTCCTGTTCGGAGGTTGGCTAAACGGGGTATTCATTGTTTTCGGCACCGTCCGGAGTGTTGTCCTCTTCTGTGACGGTATTACTGTTTTTGCTGCGGCATGGCTTGGAGCGGCGCCGCTAATATCGGCGCTTCGGCTGTATCTTAGGAGGTTTATCCTCGACTGGATTTTCATCGTCGCCGTTGTTTTCTTTGGGTGTATCCACCATGTATATGTCGTACGAGGAGGTGGCTGTCGAACGCCCTTTAGGCAGTGGTTCTTGATCCTCCCCGGCATCGTTGTCCATACCGTCGATGTCTTCGGATTCGTAGTCAAGCATGTCGGTTAAGTCGTCGACAGTGGTTAAAAGTGGGTGGTGGGTGGGAAACGAAGTTCTTCGTCGTCCGCTTCCCATTCGACCCGGACATAGTTTGGCCGAGAATCCCCTGACAGGGAGAGCGATTTCAATGAATTTCACATGTCACCAAATCGCGAGTGCTGACAGATGTCCGCGGAGCTGAATTTCGGTTCTCTTTTATTTCGAGTCACTAAAAATTTCAGAAATTTTCAGAGAAAAGAAATGATGAAGAGATGGTTGAGAGGCTCTTCAAGCCGGTGTTCTAAAGAAGCCCCAGTACAACCTTCCTTGCACCATGGAGGTTCGACCATGTGAATGGCCAAGCGATGCATTCTTAGGGGCTGCCGGAATTTATGATGATTTTTATTATTTGGCGGAGAATGCAGGCATCACCGACTTCCTCCACGATAAGTGTGACCAATACCTCCTACTCACTAATACCTTTGTGCAAAATTTTCACTTTCGTTATAGGGAAGATCCTCCTATGGTAGAATTTCACTTATATGATGTACCTAAAAGAATGACTCTTTTTGATTTTTGCAATGTTGGCAAATTACCTTATGAGGCCTGCGTTAGTGAACCGCGTCCTAGAGATGTGGGAGATTTAATTGATGAAGTTACTGTAGGGGAAGAGAGAGGGGTGTCGGAAGCGAGAGTGGCTAGCTTACATTTCCCTATCTTACGTTATTATTCGTTATTTGCGGGGAGATGTTTGATTGGTCCTGGGGAGAGTGGAGGCCTTAGTGCCCCTGACCTTGCTATTTTATACCATGCTTTAATTCGTGATAGAACTTTTAGTTTGGGCGCTATGGTTGCTCGACGGTTGAGTTCAAACCGTTCGAGGGGTCCTATCTTCAGAGGTATTTATGCCTCCCGCCTTGCTAAACATTTTGAGATACCCATTAGGCTAGATGAAAGGGAAGAAATCTTGCTACCCACTAGATATTTAGACTATGATAGTATGGTAGAAAAATATTTTATTTCTAAATATGGTGACGAGAGGCTCCTCTATAACCTAGTGTTCAGTTAGGGTACTTGTCAGATTATTACTTTGCCTACACCTTCTTTGTTCGGTATTCACTCAGGTAGGTACCTCATCATGCCCGAGGACATTTATGCATACTGGGAGCGGATGCGATCCCCAGTTCCCGAGCAAGAATCATCATCTGATCCATACGAGGAGTCTATTTATCAGTGGGAGCCACAGGAGCTCGCCAACCCGTGGAAACCTCAGAGTCCTCCTTAGTACCCAAGAGAGGGCTACTTTGACTCGTGGGCATAGACCAACTTAGTCCAAAATCCTAAGCTTGGGGGAGTACGTATTTCTCACCGACATTACATTCATGTTCACACACTTATTCCAGTTGTCGGTATTCATACTTTTTCATTGTATTATCCATGTTAGTTAATTTATTTTCTTGCTTTCTTCTTGTGTGTTTGAAAAACTTTGAGATAATACAAAAAAATTAGTTGTAGCTTCTTTTTAGTTTTATTTTCCATGATTGTTTAGTTGTAGTATTAAAAAAACCAAAAAGATTTCTCTTTCTTATTTTGCTTGTTCGGAGCTTTCCCGTGTAAATAGTTTTTCTCGTTCTTGTTTTTGCTTTCTTCAGAAGAAAAAAACTCCAAAAATATTCAGTGTGTTCCTTTGAAATTCTTTTCTTTTTCTTTCAGTCGTAAGGAGAAGACCACGATGAAAATTTTGAGTGGCTCTCATATGCATTATTGTTGATCTAACAGAGAGCCCATATTACCTTGTCTTCTCCTTTGAATAAATGTTTGCAGATTCCGGCTTAGTCCAATGAACATGCACTATTTTTATTATTCACATCGTTCGGTCGTGCAAGTGAAAGGCAACAATGACGATATATGATGAAATGATTGAGATGGAGAAAAGATGGTATGAACTCGACCTATTTTGTTTTTGTAAACATGATTTGTTCGTCGTTCCTGATTCAGCCCGTTATGAATGAAATATGTTTGGAATGACAATTAGAGATTATAGTTACTCATGCCATGCCTAATTAGCTAGGAGTTCATAATGGTTTGTCTTGAGTGCCAACATGCTTTTAAAATGGTTGTGATGTAGTATGATTGGATGGTATCCTCCTTTGAATGATTCGAGTGGCTTGACATGGCACATGTTCACGCATGTAGTTGAAACAAAATCAACATAGCCTTCACAATATTTATGTTCATGGTTATTTATATCCTACTCATGCTTGCACTCAATGTTGGTTAATCTCAATGCATGTTTATGACTATTCTCGCTCTCTAGTTGGTCGCTCCTCAATCTCTTACTAACCATCACTTATACTAAGCGGGAATACTACTTGTGCATCGACTTCCATAAACCCAAAGTTGTTCCATATGAGTCCACCATACGTACCTATATGTGGTATTTACCTGCAGTTCCAAGTAAATTTGCATGTGCCAAAGTCTAAACCTTCAAATAATAACCTGTTGGTATGCCCGAATCGCTCATGCAGCAACTGGGGGCTGTCAGTATGTTCCATGCTAGGTGGGTTATTCTCATGATGAGTGTTTATTCACTTGTCATTCATGAGAAAGTGGCTGCTAATCGGGATGCCCAGTTCCATGCTCAAAATCAAATCAAAATATAAATATCAAACAGAACTCCCCAAGACTGTTGTTGGTACGGATGGTACCTGAGGGAGTCCTGGACTAGGGGGTGTCCGGACAGCCGGACTATTAATGTCCGCCGGACTATCAAGACTACGAAGATACAAGATTGAAGACTCTGCCCCGTGTCCGGATGGGACTTTCCTTGGCGTGGAAGGCAAGCTTGGAAATACGGATATGTAGATCTCCAACCATTGTAACCGACTTTGTGTAACCCTAGCCCTCTCCGGTATCTATATAAACCGGAGGGCTTTAGTCCGTAGGACAACATACAATCATACCAAAGGCTAGCTTCTAGGGTTTAGCCTCCTTGATCTCGTGGTAGATCTACTCTTGTACTACCCATATCATCAATATCAATCAAGCAGGAGTAGGGTTTTACCTCCATCGAGAGGGCCCGAACCTGGGTAAAAACATCGTGTCCCTTGTCTCCTGTTACCATCCGCCTAGACGCACAGTTCGGGACCCCCTACCCGAGATCCGCCAGTTTTGACACCGACATTGGTGCTTTCATTGAGAGTTCCTCTGTGTCGTCACCGATAGAGCGGATGCCTCCGCCCGTCTTCAAAGGCAGTACTTTCCCCGGAGGGGCCTTGGCCGCCGGCCAAACTATCCGGCTTGGTGGTTTTCTCATGACCGCCTACCCGGCCGCCGCTTCGACAATAACTTCTCAAGTCGTCGAAAGCGATCTTTACGTCAGCCCTAAAGCTGCCGAACAGTTAGATCGAATAGAGCTCTCATCTGTTAACGAGCTCTTGGATCGCATCGCTGCCCTGGGAGTCGCTACGGACTATAACCAGATTGGGCTTAAAACCGATCTGAGAGAGATTAACTCTCCCCAGGCCACCCACCACGTCGCAGTGGTGGAAGAGCAATATGGCAACTCTTTGCCAGTGCTGAAAACAATTCATGTCCGGATTCCCGAACCCTCCATGCCGGATTCCCGCGGAGGGACGGACTTCGATCGAGCATTGAACTTAAAATCACGCATCGCCCCGGACTTGCTGGATTGTCCCCAGCAAAACACACTTCCGAATTCGGAAACCCCTTGGCCTTTGAGCCTCAAGACGGGCAGGGATCCGGATTTTATTCCACCCACCCGCCCAGACATATGCGATCTATCTCTAATACGGCAAGAGCCTACAGAAACAGTACATCACTACTGGGCCAGATTCCTCCTGGTTATGGACAGGATAAAGGACTGCCGAGGGGAAAACGCAATATTAATCTTCCGCAATAACTGCACGGACAAGGGAATACTAAACGCCATTGATCGTCGCAAAATTACGCGCTTCACCGATCTGGCATCCATTGTACGAAAGTACTGTGCGATGGAGAGTTTCCGGAAAACCGAAAATCAATTTTGGGATAATTCGGCCTTAACCCAGTCCGCAGTAAAAGGGCGCCTTACACTCAGGCCCCAGATGCAAAAACGAAAAAACAAAAAACCAGTCAGGGAAACGGAACCGTACTGGAGGGATGGCTCAATGGACCCTGTAAGCTTCATAATACAGAGGGAGCCGTCCCAACACATAGCCCTCGAGCATGTTGGATATTACGGCAGGTGGCCAAAAGTGGCGAAGAGCTTCTAGCTCCGGGAAACCACTCCAACAATACCAGCACGGTATCAACAATACCAGCATATGACATCAAGCTGAATTCGGAAAAATGCGTGTTCGGCGTACCAGCCGGAAAGCTGCTGGGCTTCATTGTATCCAGTAGTGGAATTGAAGCAAATCCAGCCAAAATCCGAGCTCTGTCACAGTTGGATATTCCAAAAGACCTCAAACAAATACAAAAATTAACAAGATGCGTGGCAGAATTAAGCCGCTTTATCTCCCGTTTAGGAGAAAAGGCGTTGCCCCTCTATCGCCTCCTCAGGCGCACCGAACACTTCAAGTGGACGGATGCTGCCACTACCGGACTCGAAGAAATAAAGGCCATACTGGCAACAAATCCGGTCCTGGCTGCGCCCACTCTGGGTGAACCAATGTTGTTATACATCGCAGCAACATATCAAGTTGTAAGCGAGTGCTCGTCGTCGAACGAGCAACAGAAGGGCATAAATTCCCTCTTCAAAAACCAGTGTATTATGTATCCACTGTGTTAACCCCCTGCAAATCCCGTTACCCGCACTATCAGAAGATAGCATACGCGGTGTTCATGGCGTCTCGAAAGCTCCGGCACTACTTTTAAGAGTGCTCGATAACAGTGGCCTCTGAAGTACCACTCAATGACATTATAAATAACCGCGACGCAATGGGCAGGATAGCAAAATGGGCCATTGAGCTCTTACCATTCGATATCACTTACAAACCTCGACGAGCTATAAAGTCACAAGTTTTGGCTGACTTCGTCGCCGAATGGACTGAAGCCGAACTCCCTAAAGAGTACGGCGCATACTCCAATTGGACTATGCATTTCGACGGCTCCAAAATGTTGGCCGGACTGGGGGCTGGCGTCGTACTGACGTCCCCCACCAGAGATACAGTCCAGTATGTACTTCAAATAATGTACACGGACTCCAACAATGCAGCCGAATACGAGGACCTGTTACATGGTCTCCGGATGGCGGTCTCCATGGGCATTCAACGCCTAGAGGTGCGCGGGGACTCAAACCTTGCAATATCCCAAATAAATGGAGACTTCGACGCCAAGGATCCGAAAATAGCAGCATATCGTAATGCTGTCCTAAAAATGTCAGCTCGGTTTGAAGGACTCGAATTCCATCACATAGCCCGAGATAATAACCAAGCGGCCGACGTCCTGGCACGCATCGGTGCTAAACGTGATGCTGTCCCTCCAAATATCTTCCTGGAACGGCTCTTCAAGCCATCCTACTATGGGAAGAGGAGTCCGGTAGCTACAAACCGGAGAAAACCGCACCAACTGGTGATTCGGCAGACGACTTAACACCCTCCGCCCACGCCATAATGGCAGTAATCGCCGCGTGGACAGAACCTTTCCTAGCCTACTTACTTAGGCAGGAACTTCCCGAAGACCAAAATGAGGCCCGCTGCATAGTCCGGCGATCGAAGGCCTACAAGGTCCATGAGGGAGAACTTTATAAGAAAAGTACCACCGGAGTCCTTCAAAGGTGTATCTCCGAAGAAGAAGGGCGAAACCTCCTGGCTGAAATTCATGCTCGGACTAGGCGGACACCACGCAGCAGCCCGGGCCCTTGTAGGAAAGGCATTCCGTACAGGATTTTATTGGCCGACGGCTCGGGCAGACGCACAGGACTTGGTCCAGCGATGCGTTGGTTGTCAGCTCTTTGCTAATCAGAGCCATATGCCACCCACCGCCCTCAAAACCATACCCATTACCTGGCCGTTCGCGGTCTGGGGGCTTGACATGGTTGGACCCCTTAAAGGGGGAACCCACAAGAAAAAGTACCTATTGGTCATGGTGGATAAATTCACAAATGGATAGAGGCCAAACCGGTCAAAACGGCAGAGTCCGGACCAGTGATAGACTTTATATCAGGGGTGGTACACCGTTACGGAGTCCCCCACAGCATCATCACCGACAACGACACCAACTTCACAGCCGACGAGGTTAAGTCATGGTGCAAAAATATGGGCATCAAGCTCGACTATGCGTCAGTCTATCACCCTCAAACCAACGGTCAAGTGGAAAGAGCAAATGGTCTAATAATGAGCGGCATTAAACCTAGACTAGTGAGGTCACTCACCAAATCCGACACACAATGGGTCGAGGAGCTGAACTCCGTACTCTGGGGGCTGCGGACAACACCTAACCGTACTACCGGATTCACACCATTTTTTATGGTATACGGCGCAGAGGCAGTCTTGCCCTGTGACATTATTCATGACTCACCTCGAGTGCGCATGTATGAGGAAAGAGAAGCCGAGCTTGATCGGCAGGACAGCTTGGACATATTGGAGGAAGAACGTGACATCACGAAGGCTCGTTCTGCATTTTATCAGCAGCAGGCCCGAAGATATCAAAGCAGAGAAGTATGGGCCAAGACTTACAACATTGGTGAACTAGTTCTACGCCTGCCGGACAAGAAAAAGGACAAGCTCAAGCCCAAATGGGAGGGTCCCTTCATCATAGATCAAGTACTGACCGGCGGAGCGTACCGTCTACGAAATGCGTCGGATCACCGACTCGAGCCGAACCCATGGAATGCAGCCCGCCTCTGACGATTCTATGCCTAGCGCCGGACTAAGAGTTCGTCCCCTTCCCCCGTCCATACTTTTACACTTCGGCTGTCTTTTGTTTCTCTTTTTATCCTTCTCATTTAAAAGCCCTTTCGGGCCTATTTTTGCATTCTTTGCATAAGCATGATGTGCCATCCGCACTCATTATTCCTGGGGGCTTCTTTTACAGAAGCTCAATTATACGCATGATGTGCCTTCCGCACTCATTATTCATGGGGGATTCTTTTACAGAAGCTCAATTATACGCATGATGTGCCATCCGCACTCATTATTCCTGGGGGCTTCTTTTACAGAAGCTCAATTATACGGGTTCTTTACCCATCACATGTGTCAAGCTTCCACATGTACCTTTTATTCGCCATTATATGCATCGATATGACTTATGTTTTGGCCAAGCTAGGTTACCTGGCTCCTGTGCTTACCCCTACGTTCCCGATTGTTCGGCTAGGAGGTAAAGGGAGCACCTCTGCGATTGTTACTGCCGGGTCAGCCGGATGTGTACCTCAGACTGGGTGAAGCCGAAAGCTAGCGTTCTTAAGGGAATATTCGGTCGGTGACTTAAAAGATGACTTTTTACCTATTTATCTATCTGCCCCCAGATGTTTTACTGCTTTCTTTGCAGTCCGGACATGCACTTTAGGGCATGCCTCCCAGCGAAAGGAACCCTTAACGGAACTATTCTCCCTGGAAGATGTTTCTTACTAACCATGTAATATAACATAACTAGTTGGGCACTTGTCTGATAAAGCACGAATGACCCCTACGCCTGGTCTCCATGCATACCACGGTTGTTTCTTAACCAAAAAGGTATTCGGACACACTCTGGACTCTAGGGTCCCGAGGTCGAAGCGAAAAGGTCGGCAAAGACAAACGATCTACAATCCGGCTAGAAGGCATTTCACATGTCACTTTAAAGGATAACATACATTGTCCAATTTATTGATTGTATTCCTCCTCAATCCCGTCTAACAGGCTGTCTAATTTACAGTCCTGTTGGGAAAATTTAGCAGCCAACTCTACTTGGCTATACACTAAACTCACAGGGATCTCCTTCCCATCGGGCACCACCGGTCCAACTTCGGCCATGTGGTTGGGATTTGCCTTCTTGTATCGCGTCTTCACCATGGCCCAAGCCTCCCTCGCACCTTGATGGCAAGCCGAAATCTTCCACAAATGGAAGCGCTGCCGTACTCCCTGCAGCTTCTCCGCAAGCTCCCCGAGGCCCTCGGGTAGGGTGAGGGTTGGCCATAAAGCCTGAACGACGCCGCTCATTGCCTGCCGAACTCGTTCGAGTAGATGCAACAGTTCGGGAAGTTGTTCACCCATTGATATGGGCATCTCCTCTGCAGGACAACCCGTGAGTATACCTACAAGACATATCATGTCAAAACGCTTCCTCGCCGGACTCTTCTTTTCAAAAGAGTTCGCTCAAGCACTTACTATAAATGCTGCGACGAAGCCGCTGATTCTCCTTAACGGAGCCGGACAGCTTGGCCTTTACGCCTTTCAGCTCTTCTCCGAGCATGGCCTTGGCATCTTGGAGCTTGTTCCTTTCCTGCTGAACTCTATTCAGCACACTCTCACCGGCCTTCAGCTGCCGTAGCAATGCTTGCCTGTCCGGATCTTGTCCGGCAGTACCTGCAAATGTCATTATTAGACTCGCGCGCACGCCGCACAGCGCTTATATTTATTAATAAAAATGTGTTACTAGGAGGGGTCTTTCCGTCTCCTCCTGCGGCAGCAAGTGCGGCCTCAAGTTGGGCCTTGCAATCTTGCAGCTCCCGAGACAGCTGGGCGTTCTTCTCGTTAAGTGCCTAAAATTTACAATGATCCTTAAATCAGTTAGCATAACTAATTTAAGTCTCGGGGGCTACTGGTATATACAACCATTAAAATTTCCTTACCCGTATGTCTTTCACATACTGCTCCGTGGCTCTGGTAAAACCATTTTGAGCAGCACGGAGATGCGCGTCCCCTGCGTTAAAGGCATCCAATGCCTTAGGGGAAAAGATCGCTTCTTGAAATACTATCTGGCGGCGCCTATGGTTCATGGCGCTCTCCACCTCAGACTTGGTGGCGGGCAGTCTGTCGGTATCCTCCGTTGGATCTGGCTCGCGTCTTGCGCTTGCCTCCCCCTCCGGGCCGGGCGCTGGGGCCTGGCCGATGTTGGTCGGATTGGCAATTCCTGTGCTCGCAGTCCGGCGAGCGCTTTTTCTCCTACAAAAATCATGGGCACTTAGACATTTCCTCGGAACGTTGCTCTAAAAATTCAAATACGAGCTATACCTTTGCGGCGATGTTTCCGTCCGCACTGCGCTCCTTTTCCGCCTGCTGGTTCGGACTGACCTCTATTGGTCGGCCGCCGCGGGCTCGGCTTCCTGCCATAAAGGCGCTTCCTGCAAAATACCATCGTTCGCGAAGGTCAGAAATGGGCAGAGATGAGATAATGGTGTCCGGACTTCGGTCACAGTCACCTGGGAAGCCGGACATAGTCTGGGGTAGTCCGCCGTAATGGCGACCAAAGCATTGTCTATGCTGAGCTGGTGATACACCCCGTCGATCAGCTCCACCTCGATATCCGGGTCCTCTTCGGAGGCCGGACCCAGGGACCCTTCTGGATCCTCGGGTTGCGGAGCGGGACTTACCATGTCCTCCACAATCCGGCATAGACCCTGCGCCGAAGACATAATGTAAGAAGCTTAAACTTCGAAAGCATGGGCTGGGCCCTTCAAGGTGTTCACTTACCCATCCTCTGGGGTTGATCATGGAAAACCCATTCAAAGGGTTCGTTTGAAGGAAATCCTCCTTCTCCCCCTTGTACAGATTGGACAGGATCTTCACCAGATCCTCGATCGAATCCAGCCCTTTGCGGCCATGCCGGGTAGCATCGTCTTCCCCGTTAAAATCCCACATGGGGTGGCCAATGTATTGCAGTGGTTGTACCCCTCGCTTGATGCATGTCGCCATGACTCCGATCATGGTCAAGCCGGAATGAGCCATTAATCTTATCCGGCCCATCAAGTAATGGACGCTCTTGTCTTCATCCAATCGGGGGCCCCACGGGCGCCAGCTGAGGCGTTTCTTCAAGGGAGCAGCACTAAATTCCGGGAGGCCGATCCGGACTAGGTCTGGCAGCGGAGCGTCTTCTATATAAAACCATTCCGAGGGCCAGTCTTCGGACGCCTTCTTGGGAGTGCCGGATAGGTATCCGGTCCCGGCGATGCGCCATATATCGGCGCCGCCCACTTGATATATGGACCCCTGGTAAGAATGGGGTACGAGGAAAAACAGCCTCTTCCACAATGCGAAATGGGGCTCAATGCCCAGGAACAGCTCACAGAGAGCTACGTAGCCCGCGATATGCAGGACAGGGGCGGGCGTGAGGTGGTGGAGCTGCAGTCCGTAGAACTTCAGGAGCCCGCGGAGGAACGGATGTATTGGAAATCCGAGTCCCCTTGTCAGATAAGGGACAAAACATACTCGATCCCCCTTATTGGGGCTTGGAGTGTCCTCCGCCTGTCTCCCACCTTGATAAGTAACCAGTCCGGCCGGAACTGGGATCATGATGGCCGGAGGGAGGAATCCCCCCGTTTGGAGCTTCTCGAGCTCGTTGTGCGAAATAGAGCACCTCCTCCAACTCCCCGGCGGTGGGCTGGGAGCGCGCGAAGAAGAGGCGTGGTGACGATCCATGGTGGAATGGATTTCTAGGTCAAAGGCGCTTCGATGGAGTATTCGCGGGAGGAAGATGGTGTGGTTTGGATCTGAATTCTTGCCTCTTTTATAGGCGGTCGACTCGCACAATTGGGGGGTGAAATGCAAAAAACACCCTGGCTTTTCACATTCGTGCGACGCATGGAAGAGGGCCTTTATTTGGCGTAGAAGCCAAGGAACACAGTATTCAAGATGAAGCCGGACACCGTTCGGCAGGTACATGGAATTTGACGGGAGAACCCGCCTTGCAACGCCGAAGACTATAAACGCGCTGGACTTATCGTCATTGAAGCCTGGTTTGGGGGCTACTGAGGGAGTCCTGAACTAGGGGGTGTCCGGACAGCCGGACTATTAATGTTCGCCGGACTATCAAGACTACGAAGATACAAGATTGAAGACTCTGCCCCGTGTCCGGATGGGACTTTCCTTGGCGTGGAAGGCAAGCTTGGCAATACGGATATGTAGATCTCCTACCATTGTAACCGACTTTGTGTAACCCTAGCCCTCTCCGGTATCTATATAAACCGGAGGGCTTTAGTCCGTAGGACAACATACAATCATACCAAAGGCTAGCTTCTAGGGTTTAGCCTCCTTGATCTTGTGGTAGATCTACTCTTGTACTACCCATATCATCAATATCAATCAAGCAGGAGTAGGGTTTTACCTCCATCGAGAGGGCCCGAACCTGGGTAAAAACATCGTGTCCCTTGTCTCCTATTACCATCCGCCTAGACGCACAGTTCGGGACCCCCTACCCGAGATCCGCCGGTTTTGACACCGACAGTACCCGTTGTTTCGGACCAGCCGTGGAGTGTTCTTGTTAGTGGAGGGGTAATAAAAATTTTACAACTATTTTGGGGAACCACCTATAATGTATCTAGCATGGAAGATACCGATATCTCTTGGTTGTTATGTTGACAATGAAACCATACCGCTGAAAATTATATTCATCTCTGTTTTAAAGATCGAGCTCTGGCACCTCTTCAAATCTCTGCTCCCCTTTGTGAAGGGCCTATCTACTTACTTTTATTGTTGAGTCATCATCCTCTTATAAAAAGCACTAGTTAGAGAGCACCATTATCATTTGTATGCATTGTTATTAATTGATATTGAGTATGACTATGACTGGATCTCTTTTACCATGAATTACAATGTCTAGTCAGTTCAGGGGTGCTCTGCATTTATGTTTTGCGGTCTCAGAAAGGGCTAGCGAGATACCATTTTATTATATCATATCATGATTGTTTTGAAAAGGTGTTGTCATTTGAGATTTATTATTATTGCTCGCTAGTTGATTTTGCCATTGATATGAGTAAATGTGAGACCTAAATGTTATTGTGAGTATGGTTAGTTCATAATGTTTCCTGAAAACCTGAATGCTGGCTATACATATTTGCGACAACAAGATCAAACAGAGTTGTTAAAAGTTTTTATTTGTCACTTTCAGTTTGTCAACTGAATTTCTTGAGGACAAGCAATGGGTTAAGCTTGGGGGAGTTGATACGTCTCCATCGTATCGACTTTTCCAAACTCTTTTGCCCTTGTTTTGGACCCTAATTTGCATGATTTGAATGGAACTAACCCGGACTGACGCTATTTTTAGTAGAATTGCCATGGTGTTATTTTTGTACAGAAATAAAAGTTCTCAGACTTACATGAAAATTTACGAAGAATATTTTTTGAATGAATAAAAATACTGGCAAAAGAATTAGCCAGAGGGAACCCACCAGGAGACACACAAGGGTGGGAGGCGCCCTACCCCCTGGGTATGCCCCCTAGCTTGTGGTTCCCCTAGAGACCCCCCGATGTCAACTCCAACTCCATATAACCTTATTCTGGGAGAAAAAAATCACAGAGAAAGATTCATCGCGTTTTATGATATGGAGCCTCCGCCACCCCCTGTTCTTTATCGGGAGGCCTGTTCTTTATCTGGAGTCCGTTCAGGGCTCCGGAGAGGGGGATTCGTCGCCATCATCATCACCAACCTTCCTCCATCACCAAATTTGTCGAGGTAATCTCGCGACAGATGCTAGGGGGTGGCTTATCATGGATGGGGCCAAGAGGACATCGTCGGGCCCTACAGGCGGGAGTGAGCACGAGCTCGATCGCACACGAAACGTACCTAGGTTCGGGCCTCTCGGGCAGATAACACCCCTAGTCCTGCTCTGCAGGGTCTCTGGATGATGACTATGATAAAATGGTGGCTACAAGCTTGCTCCTTGAGCTGTGTTGCTAGAGGAGGAAGAAGGGCAGAGCTGTTATCTTGCATCTCCTAGCTATGGTGTGTGTGAGTAGAGTAAGGCCTGAACCCTTTGCATGGATGATCCTGGGGGGCTTATATAGGCCTGCCCCCCAGGGGTACAATGGTAATACGGCCGGGTGTAGGACCCGGACGTCAATGTCTAGGGTCACCGAGTTCTCCGCGGGCTACTGGGACCCGCCTCCCGAGGGCCCCGTCGGCTGCCGAGAATCCGACTGACAGGTAGGCCCCGCCACCTGCGGGCCATGCTGATTGCCTTTTGCTCTAGCGTTGTAGTTGATGACGGAGGCCTCGCCAGGAGTCGCATGGCTACAGTCCCACCGCTTGGTCAGCACACACTGTAGCCATAAGTCATTACAAAAAAAATACACTTCTGTGATGATACATGTTTGTCACAGTAGGTCGTGTTTTTTGTCATTCATGTACATCCATGACAAATTTATGACAGAATCAAGATAGTCATACCTGTGCTGTCGTAGAAGTATTCCATGACATTACCAAAATTATCATCACGGAAGTGTCCACTTCCATGACGATAAATCACGCGTCACATAAGTGCTTTCATCAAGGGTGACCGACACGTGGCATCCACCGTCGTTAAGCTATCGAGTCGGATTTTGGATCTGATAACCCGTTAACAGCCCCGAACAATGGGGATTTTTCATGTGTAATATCATCATTGGCTGGAGGAAACATGTGTCGGCTCATCGCTGGGACAGATGTCATCCACTCATTGGACAAAAGGCGCCTATGATACGTCGACACATGGCATGGCCCAACAGAGGTCCATTGCTGTGAAAAGGCCGGCCCGTTTGACTTGGTCAAATGGTGGCGGGCCGGCCCATGGAAAGCCCATTTATAGCTCGCTAACCCAAGGCCCGTTACGCCCTATTCGAATTAGGCCCAGTAGCGTCATCTGGGCCATCCAATATGATCCCAACCCATTTTCACTTTTGGCCCATGTATGGCCCATGACGTCTTTCGGCCCATATGAGGCCCTATGTAACTCTTGGCCTATTAACGACCCGTGGTGAAACTGGCCCGTAATGAACAGTGTATCACTTTACACCCATTAACGGCCCGTGGTGAAACTGGCCCGTATAGCACAATGTATCACTTTATACCCATTAACGACCCGTTATTCAGTTGGGCCATTTCTGGCCCTTGTTATCTTTCGGCCTTCTCGGAGCCCATTTATTCTGGGGCTCATTTCCAGCATTCGTTTACTTACGACCCTTTACTGTCATTTTCTGCTTGTGGGCCAAATTCAGCCCATGGTTACAGTCGGCCCGTTTGTGGTCCGTTAAACGTTGGGCCGTTTTCATAGCGTCATCAAATACGGCCTATTAACGATGGTCCGTTATGGTCGGCCCATGAAAGGACGATTCCAACTCTAGCCCGTTTACGGACTGAATGCGGTTTGTTTGGCCCATGTTTGGCCAATCGATCATACGGCCCATATAAGGCCCATTGATGATACGGCCCGTAGAAGGACCATTGTTTCTATGGCCCGTAGAAGGCCCACTGTTTATACGGCCCGTAGAAGGCCCACGGTTTCTACGGCCCGTAGGTCCAGTGCCACTACAGTAAATATTAGCCCATGGCTATTGTGGCCTAGTTTTAAGAAATAGGTTATTGTGGCCTAGTTTAAAGAAATAGGTTATTGCAGCCACTAGCAAACCACAGAAAAAGAACTGCACTGACTACAAGCAAACAAATAAACAAGACAACAAGGAGATAAATAAGCAAGCAACTTACACTAGGCTATCACAGCTATTACATCCACTGGGCATCAAAGTTCGCCACCAGTGCAAATATAGGGAACACAGCAGCATATAAACTTCGCAGCAAAACAAGTCCAGAACTGAAACCACTTCAGAAGAGCTCAAGAACCAATATCCTGGGTACCCATAATGCTGACAAGATGCTTAGCAAGCTTATTAACTTTCTCTTGTTTGGCGCTTGAGTCCTCCAGTGCTTGCTGTTGCACCAGAAAGTATGCATCTAAATTCCGCAGGGACTTCCTCAGTCCTTCGGCTTCCTGTCGCATAACATCTGATCGATGCTTTCAACTTGAAGTTGAGACTCAAGAAGCCGAACTGATTCAGGCAACGAGTTCGAAGAGCTGGTGCCAGCAGTGGTAGCCAGTAACTCGAACACTACATCAAGACAGGACTTTGGGGTTGTCTCAGCGCCCTCAATATAGTTTTTATCAGCTTTCTGGGAGACCAACAGGGATGTCTCACTATCTTGAACCTTATCTGCATTACTTCCTTTACCATTGCATAACAGGGTACTCTTCTCCAATATTTTATCAACGTTCTAAAAGAGAAACAAACAAACACATCTGAGGTTTACAATGTAGTATATGAAACTCATTTTTGTAAACCAGGTCAGTAGTAAGGTGGACAGGATAATAGCATGAAACAAACATATATCTATGTAGTATGGTCACTGTATGGTCTATGTCATTCTAGTTTATGTTGCCAAATCAAGATAGATACAGTTCGAATCATATCTATTTAAGACAAAGCAGCATAGACAGAATATAAGTGTGAGAAACTACACAACAATAACAACACTTGTAATGTGCATGGCATGAGAACATAACGATTTATTCAATTGAAACTGAAATCAACATAGAGCAAGTTACAAAAGCAAACAGCCAAACAAGTTGAAGAAACAGTTTTAAAACATACCTGTTGCGCCATTGGAGTTTCAATTGCATCCTTCAAATCTGAAATTGGTTGGTATCAGTAAATACAGTGATGCAAGAGCAAAGTAGTATGAACCATAGCAACGGAACCTGACCTGAGAACAATTCTTCTTCTACTTTAAGCGTTGACTTCGAGTTCGGAGTGGTGGTCCTCGTGATTTGGGCACTGCAGTTGCCTTACTAATTGCTCGTGTTTGGGTGCTCTGTGGTGGAGACGGTGCTGTGTCAACGGGAACTGGGTGTCTATCTACTAGGGTTGGGGTTAGAAGGGGTGTAGCTGGTTCTCTGTCCAACTAGGTAGGGGTACAATCTGCATGAGTGTGGGTTATGTGTGGTGGGGCTGGTTCTTGGGCAAGTACAACCGTGGTTCTATCTGCATCGACAGGTAGCACGATCTTTTCTGAAGACCGTGTTTTTACTCCCACAGATACTGCCATCACTCCCTCCAATTGAAATGGCCGATAAACAAGAAAAGTAATTGAATGTACAGACATTGGAAGAAAATAGGGCATGAAATAATTCACATTTATGTTGTCTAAGCAAACAGAATAGTAGGACATAATTTCACATATATGATGGCTAATTAAACAGGATAGCATGACACAATTTCACATGTATGATGGCTAACTAAATAGGATAGAATGACATACTTCAAAATATGATGACTATGTAAACAGGATGACATGATATAACTATATGATGTGTCTATTAAAGTGGTTGGCATGCCAAAAATCACAAACATGCCCTCGATGGAAACATGATGGCATGATATAATTCACGGATAGAATGACATAATTTAAAAGATGATGACCATGTAAACAGGATGAGATGATATAACTATATTATGTCTTTAGAAAATGGGTTGGCATGCCATAATTCAGATACATGTTGTCTATGTAAACATCATGGCAATCGCATACATGATGTGTCAACTAAGGAGATGGCATTCAATATTGTGTATATGACGTAAAAACTAAGCATTTCAATACAACATATGCATTATATGAGTAATATAACCCTGCCAAGTTTGAGCATACACCTCAGGGGGGATAATAGGACTGGTCGTCTGCCTCTGAATCCTCCTCTGAAGAGCTATCTGTAACCAGCAAGATATCTGCTTCAGCAGGTAGCATTGTCTGCTCTGAAGACCTTGTTTTCACTCCAGATTTCTCCATCACCAATTCAAATGGCTGATGCACAGGAAGAGCAGTTGAATATACAAACATTGTCCACAAAAGCAATGAGAAATACAAAAAAAGGATGACATGATATAATTCACATATATGACGCTTGCCTAAACAGCATGGCATTGCATAATTCACATACATAATGCCTTGCAACAAGATAACATTGTATAATTCACATATATAATGTCTTGCAACAAGATGGCATTGCATAATTCACATATATGGTAATTAGACACTAAACAGGTGGCATTCACACAAAGCATGTCTAAACCAAGCAAATGACATAGCAAGGCAAGATACCATACGGACAATATGAGTAACATAACCCTGCCAAGTTAGGGCATGCACCTCAGGGGGGGGGAATATGACTGGTCATCTGTCTCTGAATTCTCCTCTGAGGAGCTATCGGTAACCAGCAAGACATGCACTTTGTCAGATAGTATTGTCTGCTCTGAAGACCTTGTTTCCACTCCAGATTTTTCCATGACCGTGCCGAATGGCTGATGCACAAGAAGAGTAATTGAATGTACTAAAATTGTTGACAAATTTAACACATAATAAAAAAATGATGGCATGATATAATTTACATATAAGATGACTGGCTAACCAGGGTGGCATTGCAAAATTCACATATATGATTCCTCGCTAGAAAAGATGGCATTGCATGATTCACATATACGATAAAGAAACTAAACAGATGGCATTGACACAAAGCATGTCTAAACTAAGCAGATGACATCTTTAATGTATACAGTAAGCAATGCAAGGCACCATATGCATGATATTACCAACATCAGCATGCCATGTTAGAGCGAAGACCTCATGGGGTAAATAGGAGTGGTCTTCTCCTTCTGAATCCCCCTCAGAATAGTTATCTTCCTCTTGATTATGATCCGAAATGGGTGGAGGGGGGGATGCCTTTGCGCCCATGATGGAATGACGACTGCATGAAACTTTTTTGCCACGCAAGGCTCGTCTCTTTTGCTCTACATGATCAGTTCTATTGTGTACAATAACTAGCATGCATAGGAATAAAACATAGTGAGATTATGTAAGGAGTGCATGCACAAATCTAGAGTGATGGTAGCAAACTGTGGATAGACCCAAAACCAATGATAGCAGGAAGATAATAGCTTTAGTTAAAAAATACAGATCATGGATCCGTTAATGTTTGTTTGCACCCAACATGAAACTCATAGTAGATACCGGAGATTAACCAGATAGTAGACAGATAGTACTGATTGCTGCCCCAATATGTACCCCACAACCATTTAAAAACTCAAGTTTCAGCATTAGTTTGGACCTGACTCGGATTATAATAGGTGAACACAACGATAATGTAGCATGTCAGCATATTAAGCGACGCATAACATAAGCAGACACGGAAGAGTGCGACCTCTCTTGCGGACCCGTCTAGTCCTCAAGGTCATTTGCTCAGTTGATGATGGTAATGCAGTTGTTATGGCTGCCGGCGGCAGGGAAGAAGATCTGAGGCGGTGAAAGATAGTCTGGAGAGCGGATCCCAGCTGTGGTGAACCCTTCCGTTGTTGGAGCAGCTGAGCTGGGGTGGAACACAACGCTGCAGGAGCAGGACAAAACCATAGAAGGTTTTCTTTCACAATGCAGGGATAGGAAATAGACAGGAATAGGATAGGAATGCACGTGCAAAACAGAGGATTTAAAAACACAGGATTTCTGCCGATCTGGGTGTTTGATTCACAACAATTGGAAGACCACAGGATGCAAAAAAGCATGGTGAGATTAAGTCAAACCACAAGAAAATGTACGGTTATAATGCTATTATGCCACTATCTCTTAGTCTTGTGCTTGATGAACAGGAATATGAAAAGGAGGACAAGTGGAAATTAGAATTCCTACAGTTTTTTTTCAAGGAGACACTAAAGGAACAAATCCTACAGTTTTCCTTTGCTCCATTCCTTTGCACCAAATTCATGAAAAGTAGTACCATAGAAAACTTTCCAATTCCTATGTTTTTCATTAACTTTTCATTTCAAGCAGTGGCAATTCTGGTAGGCAAGCTTGAGCAAGGAAAATCCTAGACTAAAAAAATGTTTTTGTGCTACTTCTATTACTTTGGACCCAGGCCACTGCCATACTAGCTCAACTCCCAGGCCCATCGACAAATGCACAGCTCAAACGCGCAGAGATAAATAATGATGGCGTTCAAGAGAGTCCATCACGGATAGCTAACTTGCCTGGTACCTCACTGCTTGTCATGTAGTAGGATAAAATAATCGTATTTCCCGTTACTACGAGTGCTTAGTGGATAATATATATAACATGTAGAGTAAAAAAGAGATGCAAAAAGTGTACAACCTCTTTCGCGAAGCCATGTTGATCTCAGTGTGATTGGGTTAGCCGGTGAGGATGCTCCGACTGACTTTGCTGTCGGTGGAGGGGAAGAAGATCTTAGGCGTCTGGAGATGGAGCCCGAGGTACTGCTCCGCTGTGATGGAGGGTTTCGTTGTTGGAGCAGCTCCGGTGAGTTGTAAGACGCCGAGGCTGAAGCAGGACAAGAGAGAAAATGAACAACGTTAACCTGAGTGGAATTCTAATAGCATCTCCAATACATGACGTAAAGTACATAACCACAAAGTGCTAGATGTAAAATACATCAACCGCTCATCTCTGAACTTAACTGTCGAAAGTAAACTTAACTGTCGAAACTGAACTTAACTGTCGAAACTGAATTTTGCTATCGAAACTGAATTTTGCTATCAAAACTGAACGCACTAGCAAGGTGAGGCTACATGTCGGTCGACTGACTTTTTCATCTCTGGTCAGTCGATTTTTCAGCCGTTGGATACGAAATCAAGGGCCTACGGTTCATCTTCAACTTCCACCCCCTGAGCCGCCAGCACCACCAGCCAAACAGCAGCCCCCCGCCGCCCATGGCCGGCGGTGCGCCGCCCCACCCGCCCCGAAAACACTCCCCACCACCGGTCCGCCGCCGCCCCGGCCATCCCTCTAGGCCCCCCCATGCCGAGCTTTTTCTCCGGCGATCCCCACGCCACGGCCGCGCCAACGCCCCGCCAACGCCTACGACCACCGCCCCCATCCTGAACCCTAAGATAGATAGTGGGATACCTCTCCGGCGAGCCCCCCTCCCCGCTGCGGCTGGTTCTTCCTTCACCCTGGCGAGCCCACCCCTTGAAAATCGACTGGCCCAAAAGTCGATTCAGTCGACTGAAGTGTAGCCAAATCGGAGCAGAATCGCAAGCAAGAGCAAGAGCAGTAGCGCGAGCAAGAGCAATAGCAAGAGCAGACCAGGCAGGGGACCGAGAGCAAGAGCAGAGCAGCAGCGCGAGCGAGAGCTAAATTAGCAGCAGCTCCTACTGATGTCGACGTCGCCGCCGAGGGAGCGACGCAGTGGAGGAAGTGGCCGGTGACGCCGCCATGGATGGAGCCGCCCCGTGTCGGCTCGGGACAGAGCGCCAGCAACACCGTGAGATCAAATCAAGAAGAAAATGCAGTGATTAGTGTACAACCTCTTTGGTGGCGCCGATTAGGCCGCAGCTTCATCTGAGGAAACGGTGATGATGATGCTCTTCCGGTGGTGCAGGTGAAGATGGAGGTGTGGGAATGGAGGTGGCGCGAAAGACGAGGGGAACATCGGGGCAGCTCCTTGGAGGTGGAGGACGGGGTGGTTGAACCGGCGGGACGATGAGATCGACGACAGATCCTCATCCGGTACGGTGGATGAGGGACATCGAGGTGTTGTTGTGCACGACGTCGTCGGGGAAGAGGCTCTGGCTGGGTGGCGGACAGAGCAGGGTGTGGGGTTTCGTCGCGGGTTTTCGCGGCCTCGGTGTACGAATGGGTGGGCGGATGGGATGGCAGTGGGGAACCATGGCTTGGAGACGCGCTTGTCCGAAATATGGGGCAAGTTACGGAAGTACCCCCCCACCGATTTGAGGCAGTTCTTTCGGTTCAGGGGTACCATGGGCATTTCGTGTGTCGGCATTTCACAGGAGGTGGGAGTTTTCGCGTGCGTTGTAATTTCGGAATAGCAAGGCGCGGGTTGAGATGGAGGGAGTTGTCGGAGCACAACGAGACAAAGATATATCTTAAATATTTCGGGCTAACAAGGCGCGGGTTGAAGAGGCGGGAATTTCGCAGCATGATAGATAGAGACGCTAGCTTCAATTTTCGGCATAACAAGGCGCGGCTTGAAATTTCGGAAGAACAAGCTTAACGTGTACCAAAAAAAAAGACAATTTGCACCTCAACACGCACAACACACACACAAACACCATTTAGACTAGAGTAAGGTACACGTGCATTGCACGCATGAGATTTGACACCGAAATTATGAATAAATACCACATTATAGCATGCAAGCTTTGAGTCATATATGCATGATGTAGATGTTCGTTTAATTTTTATAGTTCATTTCATTCAAAATCATCTAGTTTTTATAAGAAAGCTAATCTATTTTAAGATTCATGGAATTGTGCATTGTAATACATAAAGTAAAAACAAATAATGGCAAATCATGTAGAAAAACATTTGGGCAATTCTGATATGGAAGATTCTAGAACAAATAAGAAGTGTTTGTGTTTTTATGTTTCTGCATTATGCTTTAGTTCAACCATGGGGTCTTCTAGATTATACATGTGGCGAAATCTGGTGTAATCTAGATGATATTCAACGGACAATAGTGCTCAAATTTGCCATCTTTGGACCATCGGATTCGCCTCATCCAACGACCATCTTTCAAAGTTAAAGTTACCCGCACACAATATAAAATATATATATATATATATATTTATATATATATAATATATATATAGACGGTCTATTCTGCTAATATTAGTAGAATAACTATTCTGCACACCACTTTGGCACTGCACGCTCAACAGAAGTGCACTGCATCATTTTTGACGACGAGCACTGCACCAAAGACTAGTGAGCTTCTCGTCGGAAAAAACTGCACGCGTTATTTTTTTGTTACTGTTTTCGCTCTAATTTTTTAACTGTTTATCGGAATGAGGCGTGTAATATACCATTGAAAAGCTATGGATTAAGCGCAACTTCGACATGTTGAACACTTTTCGAGATTCCACACGGTTTAAGAGCAGTTTTGAAAATAGTGCAGCGGATGACGAGTGGCAGCGAGCGTTTTTCGCGTTTTTTTCTAAACCGCTTGTCGGAACGAAGCAAATAATACGCCGTTGGATAGATATCGTCGAGGCGCATATTTTTCATATATAAATCTTTCTCTAATTCATTACGGTTTAAGAGCAGTTTCAAATTTACTAAATCGCGGAACTCTGTTTTTCAAATTTTTTTAATTTTTGGTACTGTTTTTGCTCCAGTTTTCTAACCATTTGTCGGAACGAGGCGTGTGATACGCCATTGGAAAGCTACAAATGAGGCGCCACTTTCATATGTTGAAATATTTTTGAAATTCCTTACGGTCTTAATTTAATTTTGAAAATCGTGCGGCGGACAACGAGTGGCAGCGGCCGTTTTTGGCAAATTTTCGCAAACCGCTGGTCGGAATGATTAAAACGACACGCCGTTGGAAATATATCGACGATACGCAAATCTTTCATGTAGAACACTCTCTCTAGTTCTTTACGGGTTAAGAGGAATTTCGAATTTACCGAAATGCGGACACTCTGTTTTTCGCGACAACCAAATCGACGTGGGTACTTCATCCAACTGAAAACCGCACTGCAACGGACAAAAAACAGCACTGCATCACACGGGTAAGAGAACTGCATGGTTTTGTTCAGGATTAAAACCGCACTGCATCGAACGGGCAAGCGAGCTGCATAATTTCTTTTGTCAGGCGTTATTTTTCTCATACGAGTTTTGTTGTCTTTTTTTAATGAACGAGAGTGGACAGCAGAGACTAGGGCAAGGGCAAGTGAACCACATCATATATCAAAGTGGACCGCATTACTATCTCGTTGTTTCGCTAAATTTTTAGCACATTCATGTTGGGCACAAGTGAACAACATCACTCTGAAAAAAATGAACCACATCCGAGTACCAAATGCACTGCATGTGTTGATGTAGTTGACTAAATTTTGGTACACACGAAACAAATTGCACTTCATACAGAGAGGTAATGAAACATCATTCTTTTTACACAAACAGTACACACAAGACACTAAATTCAACATACGAGACACTTGTTTTCTTCATCACACGATGAGCTAATGCACTGCAAGCCCACGTTTTTGAACCGCATGAGGTGCCCTAAACTGTAGTGCACTAAACATACAAAGAAAACACAAACTCATCACACAAATCGATGGTGCTTCCTGGGAAAGAACATGCCAACGCACTGCAAAAACATGCCAATGCACTGCAAAAACATGCCAATGCACTGCATAGAAAAATAGATGGTGCTTCTCTGAAAAAGAAACACCAACGCACTGCAAAAAAATGGCAATGCACTGCACGGAATGCGGCTGACGAACAGCTCGCTCAAGCAAGTGAAATGAAATATGACTCAAAAAAATCACCATGGTACGGATCCCGCATGGGGTGATGTGCTGCACATGGTTGCAGTCCTTTTGTTCCTGCAAAAAATAGCAAAAAAATGAACCACATCCAATTTGTGAATCGAAGTAACAAAGAAATTGCACTGAATTGACAAAGGAAAATGACCCGGCAGCACCTCCTATGGTCCTCTCACTGCTCGTGGTTGTCATCGCTCGATCTGATGGCGCACTGACCCCGTAGCTGCTCTGGTGTAGACAAATCAAGGGGAGAGAGAGCATTAAGGAGGACAGGAGGGAAAGAGGCTCGGAGCATCATCGATGGTCGCATCACTCTGCCCCGCGGGGCGACGCCCTCGACCGTGGCGTGCCGTGGGCCGGGGGAGGTGCTGCTGGATCCAGGGCTGAGGGAGGTGGCACTGGGGTGGGGATGCGGATGGTGCCCGCGCCGGGCACCAAGGTGCAGAGGGGCCGACATCTGCGGTCGGATCCGGAGATGGACTGCATCGACGTGCCTACCGTCTTGCACACGCACATGTTGCAAACTGCTTGGGGCGCAGAGGGGCTGGTGGTGGAGCTCCTCGTCCTTCTCCCCTTGCAGTGGATGGCGTGGGACAGGGTGAGAACCCCATCCGAACTGTACGACGCCGTGTTCCTCGTCGAATCTGATGGGGAGGTGCTGCTCCTCCCATATCGAGAGCATCCTCATGGCACAATTTGAACTCGGTGGAGTGGCCCTGAAGGCACGGGAGAGATCCACGATGGTGAGCCGCCATTGATGGAGCAACATAGGGCGGATCCGGCCAGGAGTATAGGGAGAGGGAGAATCCACAATCGTCCAAATTGCAGCGCTCATGGCCGGGGGCGAACAGATCCAGCACTCATCCACCCGAGCTTGGATGGTCGTGCATCACTGCCCCCCATTGGTGCTCCTCCACATCGGCGTGGTGCGTGGCGGAGGCGCATCGGGGCGATAGCATCGCGATGGCGTGGGGGAAGGAGGTGGGCCGGCAGCGCGGGTGAAGGTGGCGGCTAGGCGGCACGGGGGAGGAAGGTGGGGCAGCGGCGTCGGGGAGGCAGGTGGGGCGGCGACGCATGGAGGAAGTTGGGGCGGCGGCACCAGCGAGGCAGGTGGGCGGCGGCGCCAGGGAGGCAGGTGGTTCTGCATCACGGGGGAAGGTTGCAGGCTGGGGGCCGAGGGGGCATTAGTGGGAGAAAGAGAGGGGATAAGATCAATTTTTTCTTGCGGGAGAAGTTCGGTTGCGTTCTTTTCAGGTTTGTTTATAGCTACGGGTCACTCGGTGGTGTTAGCAGAATAAGGATTTGGTGTGCAGAATAAGACTCTAGAGGGTCTTATCATAATAGACCCACCCTATATATATATATATATATATATATAGGGGTATAGATATAGATATGTGATGCGAAAGCCGCCCATGATCTCCAATTAGAATAGTGTGTGCATGCACGGATGTGACGTGGGCAAATGATGTCTGCCATCGGTATCTCAAATTCAAATTAGTGTGACCTTGTTCAATGTGTATACATTGCAACATGCTTGTTTCCAAACCACACCGCGCAGATCTCCGTTATATTCATGCATGCATGGGTTTCAAACATCAGGATCTCTTATTCAAATATTTGAATTCAACTTTACATTGATTATGACCTCACCTATTCTTTTACACCCACACAGTAGTCTTCTCTTTATAATTGTACCACCAACTTTCTCTCGTGCATGCATGCACACACACTACCAGTTAGCATTATCCATCGCACGCATGCAATCCTTTTCTTCAGGTCAGTCTCCCATGAAGGAACACACCCACACACATCCCCCTCTCCATCATATCGGGCATTCTTTGTCTCTCACGCGTGCATGCGCAACGATCGATGTTCCTCTATGTATGTGTGTATATAGCTAGGTCTTCCATAGTTTTCCACACAAACCGATCAATCGATATATCCAGTGAGGTCTCACCCTCTTTCCCACGTCCACATCGATCAATCTATACCTCTCTATATAGGATTAACATATATAGCTAATACACCCACATTAATTATATATCCAACGTCCCCCTCTCATCATCCATGGCTTCCGCTTCATCTCTCAAACGCGTGCACAATGGCGAAGACAGGGGGCAGTAAGGGCCCTGCCCCCCCTAACATCACTACATATCGAGGCTAATATGAATGTGATCATTAGACAATTGCTGTTAAAAAAGGTTTAATTTCATGAATTGACCCTCCTCGTAAAGGATTAGCAATGCTTGGCCCCCTAGCTCATTTATTTTTCATGGCTCCGCCACTGCGTGCAATAGCGCACGTGTTCGCCCCCTCTCTCTAAATATCGATCTTGCACTTGTGCATTCCTTCATAGTCTCCCTCCACTCGGCCCCTCGCACCATCTTCTAGCTCCCACCGGATTTTGCCACATGTACAATCTAGCAGACTCCATGGTTGAACTTAAGCATAATGCACAAACCTCAAAACAATAGTGGTTCTCTTTTGTTCTAGAATCTTCCGTATCATAACTGCCCAAACTTTTTTTCTAGTTGAATTCCCATTATTTGTTTTTACTTTATGCTTTAAAACGCACAATTCCATGAATCATAAAATAGATTAAGGGCTTCTTTGATTCAAAGGATTCTCAAAGTAATTTTGGAGGATTCTAATCATTAGGAATTTTTCCTATCTTGGTTGTTTGATTGTAGGATTGTAAACCATAGGATTTTTTCCATATAATTCATTTGCACTAGATTTCATAGGAAACATCCCATCCACTCAAACCTCTTTGAAAGAATTCTGCGTTTTTTCTATGCACAATCAAGCAATCGTACAATCCTGTAGGATTCAAGATGACATTCCACTATAATCCCATGTTTTTCCTATTCCCGCGTTCTTAGCTTTTTTATAAAAACTAATTGATTTTGAATGAGATGAACTATAAGAATTAAAAGAAGGGATACATCACGCGTGCAATGCACGTGTACCTTACTAGTACTTCGAGTATGTGCAAAACACGTAAATTAGAATACCAATGGCACGCTACACAGTGTCTCTCTTACAGTTCATGAAGCCACGTGGCACATGTGGAGGTGTTGTCATGACCTCCTTGCGTGGATTGATCACAGTGACGTGCTGCTGGTTCCAGAAGAATGTACTCGTCCTCCCTGAGCCATATTGACGGTACATGCACGAAGCGAAGATGTGCACGCATGCCACGCACGCACTCATTCCCTCGCACGCACATGCGGGTACACGTGCGAACGCAATTTTGTACCAAGATCCAGCCCATGTGATAATTTGACGCGTGTAAAATCGTTCACTTCATTGATGGTCAATTAATACAGCGCATGCAAATTGAGTGGACATGAGGGCGGAAGAAAGACATTATTACTCCACTACGCGCATGCGAGTAGTTAAATCGTGGGTTGCTAGTAGTACTTCCATTGGTCTCCTTCGTATTTTTTGCCAATTTTTGACAGTAACATAATATTTACGCATTTGAGCAGTGTAGTACTTGAAATTTATGTTCCGCTAAACTCATCGGGAGCCGTTTCGGGCCTCGAAACCAAAACCATCAATTAATCTTTACCTTGTTCCCATCACATTCGAAAGCTTGCTCACACCTACCAGTACGTACTAAACCTGAACGTGTTCCCACTATGCAGGTATTAGTACTAGTGCTAGTACTTAGGTTATAAAAAGGGGAATTACCTAACCGAAAATTACTCTACCTTTCCTCCTCATAAGTGCTTCTTCTTCGTCCGTCGTTGCCATGGCCGGTGAGCAGAGCTCTAGGTCGAGAACTACTTGTAACAAGGGAGTGGCAACCAAGGCTGCAGAAAAAAAAGAGGGCTCGCTGCCACGCAGAGACCTCGAAAGATCTCTCACGGGCAGGCGATGGCTCCCAGGAGCGCCCTAGCCGTGGAGTCGAACATGCCGAGCCGGCTGAGCTGGAGTTGTTATCCCTCGAAGATGCTATAGGCCCTCGTCATGGAACAGAAGGAGGAGTTGGCGAAGCTCCGCATCAAGCACCCGACTGCTGTCAATGTACGTAATGCGGCCGTGGAACAGATGATGAAGGCTCGCGTCGAGAAATCCTGCGTCATGGACAGAATGAAGAAGATGGCGGAGGAGACGCACAAGGAGATGGAGGTCGTGGAGGCGATGAAGAAGCAGTCATGACTCCGCGGAGAATTAGATCAATTGGGGTGATAATCTTCCTTCTTCTTTTGCTGCTGTGTTTCATCTTTTGCTTCGGGTGTTTCGCCTCACGTGTCACGTTCTCTGTGAGGCATGAATAGAACAATGGTTTTTGTTTTTTGAGGGAATGAATAGAACAATGCTAACAATGAGATGACTAGCAAATTAGATCATTTTTTATCGCCATATGGCACTGGGCTGCCGTGTTTCGTGCTCCTCCGTCGCAGTACTACTCCAGTGGAAAACTTGAGTATACCGCACGGTTCTTTGCTCCTCCTCGATCAGGTCATCGGCGCATTTATACGAGCAGTCAAATCACAAGGCCCCACCTTCCAGCAGTAATGAGCCGTCAAATCACAAAGGCCCTCGCCTCTCGTGAAACCGACCAAGCTAGACTGCCCCGCACTCTAGCCTTTTAAAAAATGTAAACTTTTGTACAACAGTAGTATCGATGGATTGCGCCATGGACCAAACTTGAATTAAAAAAAAGGTGGTACATATAGAGAGCGCTTGTTGCAAAATTATGCATAAAGTACTATTAAAAAGGCTAGTCACAATAATGGTGTCCAGCACAACTCACCCCTCAAATAAACTAAGCACCCTAGAATTCTTTGACAAAACTAAGCACCCTGAAATTCTTTGACAACTAAACTGCTGGCTATATGATGTTGGCCATATATATTGTACGTATATAATGTGAAGAAACGAGTGCTAGTACTATACCAACTGAAAGATGAAATGTAACAAATACTAGTATGTACGTACTGAAGAGTTAAAGTAACAAGAAGAAACATAACATAGTTCTGCTGGGGGCTCAGCACAACACACCCCTCAAATTAAATTAAGCACACCTGAAATTAAGCTTTGCAACTATCTCGATAGAAACTGCATTAGAACCACCATGAGCAACGACACTGCCACCTTACTCGGAGTCCTCGTCCACATCCTTGACTTCGTCCTTGTTCCTCTTCTTCTTGGCCGATACTTCTTTGCTTGAACCGCCAACATGGCTATTGCTCTTCATCCAACCCTTGTAGATATTGAAACAAAGGTAGCTATCCATTGCAGTGTAGTGGATGTGGTCTATATCTAGTACATTCCGCTGCCATGCATGACGATGAAACGTGTTTGGAGGTTTCTCCAGTTTACCGCACGAAGGATGAACCATGGCTCCTGCCAAGGTCAGCATTGAAGGCTGACGAGAGGACACCAGCCGATTCTTTTGGAGGTCGAAGGTGTTGCCTACAACGAGGCCTATCCGACGCAGGACTTCTTTGTCTTTACCAAAGTCTACAGTAACGAATTTGACTAGGTTGCTCTCGAGGAAGTCCTTAAAATCCTGGCACTCAGCGTCGGCATGGCATATGTGGTAGACCAAGCATAAGTCATGCACGCAAACCTGGATGACGGAGGGCTTCTTCCTCTCTTCGTCATTTAGATCCTTCTCTTGTCCCACGACTGTGGTGTACTCAACATCTAGCCTAGCGACCCACTCATCATCTGAGTCTTCGAACATGCGTCTGAAGCGAGAAAGGCATCCTTTCACCATCGCGGAAGAACGGGTGTAGTTGACGTCGAACTCATCGCCGGTGATGGTTCTAACCTTGTACTCACCGCCGATCAGGGAGATTTCGGATGCCATGGATTTGGGAGGAGGGTTAGGATTAGTGGAACTGCCGCCGTAATGTGAATGGACGGGACGACTAGGAGCGAACCGCCGTAGTATTAAAGGACGTGCAGGGACGAGTAGGAGCGAACTTCCAGCGTGCGAACGGCAGGGTAGTGGCTTTCCATTCTTCCATGATACAGGCTTCCGAGAGCCCTTGTATCTGAGATGAAACGGTTGCATGGCGTGATTCGAGACCTATGGGTGAATATCCTATCCTGGATGGTTATTCTGCAAATTTGCAGCAACTTAGCATGCGACAGTTTGATCTCAGATCCAAGGGCTGCCAGTACCCCGTATCATGGTCGCACCTACCACGACCGTCGCGTCGCACGCCGGTCGCGCCCTTGGAGATTTAACATGGTGCGTTAGGCTATCTGATGTTGGCATGTCATACATAGTCATCACTTAGTCACTCATACTACAACAAGGTTAGCTATAAGGTTAGTCATCACTTAGGAGAAAATTTTACTACTCCCTCCGTTTACTCCTCATCCCTACTACGTACTTTGGTTAGTACTCCCTCCATTTACTTATACAAGGCCACTATATAAAAATACATTTTGCATCTATACAAGGCCACAAATAGTAATCGAGACAAAAGTTACTACTCCCTCCTTTCCAGTTTATGGCTCAATTTCAAAATCTCTCCAACCAAGGTAGACGGTGAGTGGTCGAATTAATTTCGTAGTTTGCACAGTACGCTCGTTTTTCTCAAGAAGTTATGTTTACCGAGGCATTAATTAGAACGAATGCATGAATGACCACTAAATTTCCATGAACTTGTACATGCATTGGTTAGTTTCCTCTTGACACTGCTTGCGTCGGGTGATCTAACGCACCTCGAAATCCAACATGTAATGGTACTACTACTAGTATAGTAGAATTGAGACTTATCAAACGGAAAAACGAATGTTTTTTAGATGAGCCCTATAAACCCTAGTGGGTACGTACTCCGTAAAAACAGATTTTTCCAAAACTAAGTCGCTCCCTTTCATGAATTCTGTAGTATACTCCTCCGTCGACGCTCCCTTTCATGAATTATGTACTTCCTGTCGCCGACATGTGGGACATATAGCAACCGGGTCGACGTGTCAAGCACCAAATAACAGTGCAGAACAGCAGGGGGGACGCACCCCACTCGTACCGGCCCAGTAGTAGTAATGAGCAATGAGACGTCAAATCACAATGCCGCACTTTCCCAGACGGACGAAGAAACCATTATTTCACACTTCAGTTCGACATCATCTCAAACCATGTACCAATATTGCTTCTGCCTCAAGAGGGACACGCGCATCGCCTTGGTACATCATGACATGTGGGACCGCACAACAGGCCATGCTCCCCCGCCGATCGCTCGGTAAAATCACCTCATTTTTACTATACTTCCTCCATATCGGTTTACTACATGGCATGCACGTCGTTCTAGGTCGAGAATTTAACTGGCTATATATATGTGATGAACAATACTCTAGCCTTTTAAAATGTATTATTTTGTACAGTAGTACTATTGATGGATTGCACCATGGCGCAAAAATTGAAATTTAAAAAAAGGTGGTACATATAGAGAGCGCTCGTCGCCAAATTATGCATATAGTACTATTAAAAAAGCTAGTACGTGCTTAATTGTGGTGCTAACTTCTATTAAAGAAATACTAGTAGTATGTACATACTGAAGAGTTTAAGTAACGAGAAGAAACATAACATAGTTCTGCTGGGGGCTCAGCACAACACACCTCTCAAATTAAACTAAGCACACCTGAAATTAAACTATGGAACTAATCCGGTAGACACTGCATTAGAAGTTTAGAACCACCATGAGCAACAACACTGCCACCTTACTCGGAGTCCTCGTCTACGTCCTCGACTTCGTCCTTGTCCCTCTTCCTCTTGGCCGATACTTCTTTGCTTGAACCGCCAACTTGGTTGTTGCTCTTCATCCAACCCTTATAGATATTGAAACAAAAGTAGCCATCCATTGTAGTGTAGTGGATGTGGTATATATCTAGTACATTCCGCTGCCATGCATGACGATCAAACGTGTAATGAGGTTTCTCCTGTTTACGGTATGAAGGATGAACCATGGCTCCTGCCAGGGTCAGCATTGAGGGCTGACGAGAGGGCAGCAGCCGATTCTTCTGGAGGTTGAAGGGGTTGCCTACAATGAGGCCTATCCGACCTAGGACTTCTTTGTCGTTCTTAAAGTCTACAGTAACGAATTTCACGATTTTGTCCTCGAGGAAGTTCTTAAAATCCTAGCACTCAACGTCGGCATGACATATGTGGTAGACCAAGAAAATGTTATGTACGCAAACCTGGATCATGGCAGGCTTCTTCCTCTCTTCCTCCTTTAGATCCTTCTCTCGTCCCAGGACTGTGGTGTACTCAACATCTAGCCCAGCGACCCACTCATTATCTGAGTTTTCTAACATGCTTCTGAAGCGAGAAAGGCATCCTTTCACCATCGCGGAAGTATAGGTGTAGATGACGTCGAACTCATCGCCGATGATGGTTCTAACCTTGTACTCACTGCCGGTCGGGGAGATTTGGGACGCCATGGATTTGGGTGGAGGGTTAGGATTAGTAGAACTGCCATAATGTGAATGGACGGGACGACTAGGAGCGAACCACCGTAGTATTAAAGGACGTGCGGGGACGAGTAGGAGCGAACTGCCAGCATGCAAACTACTGGGTAGTGGCTTTCCATTCTCCCATGATAGGGCTTCCGAGAGCCCTTGGATCTGAGTTCGAACGATTGCATGGCGTGATTCTAGACCTATGGGTGAATATCCTATCCTGGAGGGTTATTCTGCAAATTTTCAGCAACTTAGCATGCGACTGTTTGATCTCAGATCCAAGGGCTACCAGCAGCCCTTATCATGGTCGTGCCTACCACGACCGTCGCGTCGCTCGCGCGGTCGCGCCCTTGGAGATTTAACACGGTGCGTTAGGCTATCTGATGTTGGTATGTCATACATAGTCATCACTTAGTCACTCATACTACAATAAGGCTGGCTATAAGTGTATTTTTTTTACTCCTCTCTATCTCTTTCTTCGTACTCCCTCCGTCCCATAATATAAGAACGTTTTTGACACTAGTGTATTGTCAAAATCGTTCTCATATTATGGGACACAGGGAGTACTAGTATTTATTGCATTTGCCAAGGAGTGACCTCTTCCAATGAAATGGTGTTGCTAAGTTTGCTTCATTTAATTAGCTATAGACTCAAAATTGTCTTTTCACATAGGTACACGCGCTTAGCACCGTTTCTTCCTTGGGTCACCAAACTAGTCTCTCTCTTCTTGATTAACTTGCCACATTAGACTTTATGCCTATGTGGCAAGCTTAAGCACCTCTAGGAGCAAGTAAGTACAATATTGCGCTTTACATGGCATTTTTGCATATGTGGAGGAAAGAGAGGCAAGGAAAAAGTGGAGAAGTGGGATCTCATGCAAGAGCCAGCCTCTACTACATGGTGGAGCATTGGGAGAGGCACCTGTATGTAGGTGGTCTGGAATCGGGAGACTCACGCTGGTCGTAGCGCCGCAGTTAAAATGATAATGACAAGTCAAATCATGGGGCCCCACCTGTCCAGCAGTAACTTGCTGTCAAATTACATAGCCCTATGTTTGCAGCAGCCTACTCCCTCGTCTTCTCGCGCCTCTGTCGAACCGACTTGGCGGAATTGCCCCGCCGCCTACCACACAGGAAAAACCCCGCCCTCGACTTTTAAATAGTATACAGTATACTAATTTTGTATCCATGGATTGCGCCCGCGCCATGGAGCAAAGCGTCTAGAAAATGGCGGTACACATGTACGGAGTATACAGCACGCCCGTCGCGTTCGCGTCGCACCACAGATGGTCGGTCGGTCTGACACGCTGCTCTCCGAATGGAACACGCGTCATATTGCGTTCGCACACACATGTGGGACGGCAATAGAAAACCAACCATAGGCACACTCCCCGTCCCCGCAAGTCGGGTGACTTAATAGAAGAGGGAGATGAGCGATAGTACTAGAGAAGTGTTGTACTATGTTGGTGCCTGGACGATCCCTGCAAGACACGGAAGATCAGTTCGTCCATGCATGTCACATCCCTAGCTTCTGGCATTGCTCTAGCCTAGCCTCATGTGTGCATCATGTTTAACTTTTGAATGAACTTGAAATGGGGATTGCTCAAACCCTAGCATTAAAGGAATTCACTAGGTTCACCTAAAATACTTTCAAGTAAGTCCAAATGGCTTTCAAAAATGTTCATGATTTTTGACAAAGGTGAAAAACCTCTACCAAAAATGATGCCAATATTTTTGGGCCATTATGGATTTTTGAATAATCCATATTGTATTTGAATTGGGGCATTTAAATACTATTAATATTTTTAAAAGCTCCAACAATTCTGAAAATAGTTAAGGGCCTCTGTAATAATTCATTTAATGGCCACAATTATTTGCAGGATTTATTAAAATGATTTGGGCTATAAACTAAATCAGAAACAAAACTACAGAAATAGAAAAGAGAAACAAAATAGAAAAAAAGGGGAGAGAGGCCACCTGGGCCACTTACCTGCTTACCTGCCTGGCCCAGCTTCTCCCGCGGTCCAGCCCAGCCCATCTCCACCCCTCCTCCTGTCGCCTTCCTCCTCGCGCCAGTAGGCAGAGGAGGGACACCGCGACGCCGCCGAGCTCGCCACGCCACCTCCCTCCTTGCCTGCCTCACCGAGGCGCCTCGAAGCCTCCTCGGCATCGCTCTAGACCCCTGACCCCCCCTCACTCTTCCGTGCACCTCTTCCCTCTCTCCCTGCCTCGCTTCCCTCGCCCCCTCCCCCGAAGCAGAGTGCAGCCGCCGACGCCGTTCGCCGTAGCTGCAGCCACCGCCTTCCCCTCGCTTCTCTGACCGGACCAGAGGCTCCGCCTCGACCCCCTCTTCCTCCCCACCGACCCACGCCCTACCGGAAGCCCTGTAGTGACGCCATCACCGCCATCTTCATCGCCACGGCCGGCGATCGTCGCCGTTCGATTCACCGCCGACAGGTCGCCCCCGAGCCCGCTGAGACGTGCTCTGCAACCACAGTGAGCTCTTGGATCGATTCCCCCTCCTCTCCTGCTCGCGTTCTTGCTCTAGCCCCGTTCCCCACCTCCGCCGAAGCTCGCCGCCGCCACGGCCGACGAGCTCCATGCTCCTGAGCTCGTCCGCTCGCCCGAGCATCACCAGCGTGCTCACCGCGCTCCCGCGAACCCGAAACACCCACGAGTGCTCCCTGCCATGCCCTATAACGCCATCTCCGCGGTTGCCCGAACTCCGGCCGCCGCCTTTGAGCTCGCCGCCGTTGATATAGGTCGCCCCCGGCCTAACTGACCACACCACTCGACGCGCGGGATCTTCAGCGTCACGTAGCTGCCCACCGCCGGCCATTTGGTCGCCGGAGGAGGAATTTCGACCCCCTCCGCCGTCTCGGGCTTCACCGGCGACGAGCCGCCGGCGTATTAGCCTCGACTGACCAGGGGTTTGACCTCCCCTGGGTCCATGATAGGTGGGCCCGGCCCCTGCTAACTTTGGTTAAGTTAATAACTACTTTTAGTTAAGCCACTGACCCACTGACAGTAGGCCCCACCCCTGGTCAAACCCCAGTCAGCGCTGGGTTTGACCGGGATTAACTCCTGTGACACTGACATATGGGTCCCACAGGTCAGATTTGACCTGGACAACGGCCGTTGACTTGTTGACGTCACTGTGAAGTCATGCTGACGCAGTAATAGGTTTTCTGGATTTAATATTATTCAGAAAATTCCAGAAAATGCCTAAAACTTCAATAAATCATAGAAAATTAACCGTAACTCCAAATTAAATAAATTATATATGAAAAATTATCAGAAAAATTCAAGGAATCCATCTGTACCATTTTCATGCATGTTAGAACAACTTATAGCTGCTGTTTAGCACAAATCAAATAAAGGGCATTTAAATATCCACATATGGAGTTTGAATTTGAATCTTGGATTCAAACCAACTTCATTTAATCTGGTGCTAGTTGCATTAGCCCAAAACACATTCATTTTGCCATGTCATGATCATGCATCATATTGTGCATTGCATTGATTGTGTTCCCTTCTGTGTTGCCGGTATTTGTCCCCTCTCGATAGACGTGATACCGATGATGTGATCGTTGACACTGATGAAGACTCAATGTTATCTTCAGAAGTGCCAGGCAAGCAAAAACCCCTTGTTCATTCCGATACAATCCTACTCTCTCGCCCCTGCTCTCTTTTAATGCATTAGGACAACACCGATTTATCTGTTACTTGCTGCGGTAGCTGAACCCCTTTATCCTTTGCATGACCTGTCATTGCCACAGTAAATAGATGAAACCCACTAGCATGAGTAGGAGTTGTTTGAGCCCTGTTGTGCCTACTCATTCATGCTTGTTTGTCATGCCTGCTACTGCTTAGAGTTGAGTCAGGTCTGATTCATCGGGGATGAATCAGAGGCGTGTGTGTGTGAGCTAAGTGTGTGAACACGATTTGGTAAAGGTAGCGGTGAGAGGCCATGTAGGAGTACATGGTGGGTTGTCTCATTGTAGCCGTCCTCAGGAACTGAGTTCTGTGTTTGTGATCCATGATTCAGTTACTACCATACATTGGGCCCTGAAATATGACCCCGCTCGACTTCTCATTCACCCTCGTCCTCTGTCCAGGAGTTGCAAGTAGTTTCTGGTGTTTGTAGTATGCTGGAGGCCGTGGACATAGCTGACTGTAGGGGTGGGCTGTGATGCGGTAGGCACGTGGCCGGGTAAACCGGGCGCCCGTTTGGTGTCACGGAACCCTGTTCACATCGTTTGGGGCTATGAGCGAAACTCCGGCCGGATCTCCTCATGGATGGAACCCGAATAGGCGATAAACCTGGACTAGAGACTTGAGTGTTTAGGTAGGTCGTGGTCTACACCCACGTCGGCTTTCGCTTGAAGTCTGCCGAGCACATGTCGTGTGCAGACGCTAAGTGGTGGAAACATGTATGAAGAAGTACACCCCTGCAGGGTTAACATCATCTATTCGAATAGCCGTGTCCGCGGAAAAGGACTTCTGGATTGCTTATATCAGTTCATAGACAAGTGAAAGTGGATACTTTAAAATACGCAAGATAAGCGTGAGTGCTATGGATGGCGTTCCCGTAGGGAGACGGGAGCGGATCCATAGTGGTGTATTGATATGGTGAATATGTGGACTCGTGTGCGCCACCTCAAAAGAGTCGCTTGCAGTCGTAGTTTAGGATAGCCACCGAGTCAAAGCTGGCTTGCTGCAGTCAAACTCCACCACCCCTTTGTTGATAATGATGCATATGTAGTTAGTTCTGATGTAAGTCTTGGTGGGTACATTTGTACTCACGTTTGCCTATTTTATGTTTTTGCAGAGAGACTTCGGTCTCACTAGTAGTTCCACGTGGACTTCGACGTTTAGCTTGATACCTCAGCTACGATCTTGTGCCCTCGGCAGTATCTGATAGATAGTCAGGCTTCTCAGCCTTTTTCATTTATAGTTGTCTGCACTCAGACATGATAGCTTCCGCTTGTGCTTTGACTTGTATGCTCTGATTGTTGGGTCATGAGACCCATGTTTGTAATATCTCGCTCCTCGGAGCCTAATGAATAAATTACTTGAGTCATAGAGTCCTGTTGTGATGCTATGCTGTATTTGCACATATCGAGCATATTGTGTGTATGTTATTGAAATGCTTGGTATGTGTGGGATCTGACCATCTAGTTGTTTATCTTTAGTAGCCTCTCTTACCGGGAAATGTCTCCTAGTGTTTCCACCGAGCCATGGTAGCTTGCTACTGCTCCGGAACACTTAGGCTGGCCGGCATGTGTCCTTCTTCGTTCCTGTGTCTGTCCCTTCGGGGAAATGTCACGCGACGAATACCGGAGTCCTATTAGCCTGCTACAGCCCGGTTCACCGGAGTCCTGCTAGCCCAGTGCTACAGCCTGGATTCACTCGCTGATGACCGACACGTTCGATGCTGGGTCATGGATGCCTGTCCCTGTAAGTTTGTGCCACTTTGGGTTTACGACTAGCCATGTCAGCCCAGGCTCCTTATCATATGGATGCTAGCGACACTGTCATATACGTGTGCCAAAAGGCGCAAACGGTCCCGGGCAAAGGTAAGGCGACACCCGTGGGAATACCGTGCGTGAGGCCGCAAAGTGATATGAGGTGTTACATGCTAGATCGATGTGGCATTGAGTCGGGGTCCTGACAGCATTGGTATCAGAGCTTGACTGCCTGTAGGATTACCAAGCCAAACTGGTCGAAGTTGAGTCTAGAAATTCTTTAGTTATGTAAGGGAATTGATTGTGGGATGGAACGTAAGGCTCTTTTTACTTCTTATACCTTATGCCCTTCTGATCTGAGTCATCATCTTATCTTCTACGGGGATTAAGAACTAGGCTATCTCTTCTTTCTATTAGGATCACGTGATACTAATCCGTAGACCTATAGAATTGTTGGACTTAAGCCTCGTTTCAGTTCCTATTACTTCCGTATGTTAAATTGTTGATCTCGAAACTTTGATATTGTGCCTTTGAGTGGTTATGCCACCATTTTTGTGAATGTCTCAAATCTTTTCTGAGCATTTACAGCCGTTATGCTGTCCGAGTCATCCCAGGTTTCCAAACAGTCTGATGCATTTGCAAATCCCTTCCTCCTATTTCCGATGTGCCTTTGGTCAGATTAATCACACAAATTGTTGAGTTGAGGTACTCTACCGCCTCAACCTTTATGTTAGAGTTATTACTATGACCCTAGGTGTCTCAGGGGATCATCTAGTAGTCTAGCCATGTTTTGTGTCCCAGTGTGATGATTCTGGTTTTTATTCTCGAAAGCATCCCGTGATGCCACTTAGTAGTAGGTATTCTACTCCTTGGGCTTTGAACCCGAGGTTCACTCCACTTACTTCATGTTGATAGTGTTTGCTAGTTCCTTAGGCTATTAATAACCTTTACGATAGTCCTCGAGATCCGTGGTATTTCCTTCTTCCAAATACTATGAACCGCTTATGGCAGATGTTTATTGGATCAAAAAAATCACAATTAGAGTACTCTTGAGGAGTTCTCCATTCATAAATCGTGACTCTGCCAGTTATACCTTTCTGCATGGGTTATCCGGAACAAATATGTTGAACTTGGTTCGACATACTAATCTATGCATCCACAACTCAGAAAGTTATATGTTCCTTTGAGTTGTTCTCTTTAGTTGCATTCTGACCCTCGTCTATCAATTGATATCAAGAGTATGCATGCATTCGTTTATCGATGCCTATTACTCTTGTGATCCGTCAAGCCATTCTATTGCAGAATGACTAGGAGAAACAAACTCCAGTACCTCATCCATATCTAGGATTGGGTCAAAGTAGTTGTATTCCGCAGATCAAATGCCAATCCAGCTTTTGGTTCTGCTCTACCTTGGAGTATTACATATTTTATATCGAGATTATTATAGGAATTGCACACCATCCCATGAACTCTTGGTACGGTGATACTTCTTGCCATCACTGTTCATTCCTCGGCCCTCGTGTTGATGCAACCGGAATACCGACAAATGAATTGTGATGTGTGAAATCAATACTGCTAGCAACTCTGTTGCTTGGTAGTTAAAGGATAATAATTTCATTCTTAGTATGTTGGTTTTCGAATCATCATTCTAAGGTTGATCATGCTACCTAGTCCTTGTTCTCGGTGCACTCTTTGATTGATGAGTTAGGATTTTGTCAAGTCCTCGCTCATTTGATCATATCATCTTGCCCTGAAAAGCAAGATTGTTCTCGAGCTTAGTAACATATCGGTGGTTCGTGATTTCCGAAGATCTTCTCGGAAGTATTACCAGGTCGTCACCTGACCGTTATGTTGAGCCCGTGATCAAGTTGGTTTCTTGTGAACCACCTTCTCTCCAAGAATCGGTGTTAGATATCCCTGAGCTAGTTGGTTAAGCTAGACAACAACTTGGAGAGTTGGAAGATAAAAGCTTGTCTGACTTAGTTCGTTCCAAAGGGATATTCTTGTGTAGTGTGTGTTGAAGAAAGATGATATCTTCATCGATTGGTCCCTGTGATCAGTTGCTGGACCTATTGTCTTATCAATCCTTTGATTTGAGTGTGGGCTATCGTCAAATCAAATCAGTACCAACGATGCTCGTAATGTTGTCTTACTCGTGGCTGATCCCTCGAGCATACACCCCTACATCTTTGGTCTGACCAATGCTAGCACTTGTTCACTTAACTATGGAATTCCTTTTAAAAGGAAACCCGGATGAATTGTTGTTGAGCCCATTGACAACATCCTTATTCCCTCCATGATTTTGTTGAACATTAAGTTAGTGTTGGAAACTTTTGAAAGCATTTCTTCATGCTAGTTCATGAAGCATATGTTCGAATGTAAGAAGTGACTTCCTCCAATTCATGTGCATCTGATGCAAGTTGCCGCCATGGATTCGAGAAAGTCAATGTAGCTTCGTTGGAATCATTCCAAATCAGTCATGCACACGTGCGAAGAATGCTGTGGTTTGTAGACTTGCAACCTTCATTCCATATGTGTATCCTAGCACACCAAGCCACTAACTGATTTGTTCTAGGAGAAGGAGTTCTTTTAAGAGCTAACCCGGGCTTAATCAAGAACTGTGATATCCTCGATGATGGTTCCCAACCAGAACTCGGTAGTGTTTTATTATAAGACTACCTTGTGGTCATGCTTGTCTGGGATAACATGTTCACATGTTTGTAGCAGAACCAACTCGTGTTTTGGAGCTTGCTATCGTAGTTCATTTCCTGAGAATATCGCAACGTCATCTCATCGATTTGTGTTGCAAACTTTCATTTTCTCCCTAGACTCGATGAGTCTGGAATAACCTGACACCAACCAGATCTGAATCTCAGGCAGATATGATGGTTGGAACATTTCCCAAGAACTATAATATTGGTCCCTCGATAACCGGTAAAGTGGATGTCGTGGCCAACACACCCAGCCGGAAGACCTGATATTATAATATCTTGATTGAGGAAGTTGGCCACCTCCCCATAGGGATTTCGTAGGATTTACTCCCTAGTTGCCCCTATGGATTTTGAGATCCCGAAGTCCGACCTTTTTACTTGATGTTCTAGATATCAAACCATATCTATGAATGGGTTACACTAGCACATCAAGGAGAACATTAGAAGCGGAGTGCTAAATGTCTCTCGGTCGATCATCCAGATTTTATTTCCTTGGCCCCGCCAAGGGTGAGATCTGAGAAGGTGTTATCTTCCTTTGCATCTGCATCATCCATCATCATTCATCATGGTAGCAAGTTGTGTTGCCAGGATCCTTGACACGGATGTTGGTAAAACCTTGATGAATATGGAAATGCTCAAGTTCTTGAGAGCACGCACAAGCGTTAGGTGTTACCGTCGACACTAACTAGGTTTGCTCTCAACTTCCTCGGTTATGCTATAACCATTCCAATAGTGGAATAACTCTCTATTGTTGAGCCTCTCCCCAGTTACTAGAATCATTCCTAGCATTTGCATTTTTGTTCCTAGCTTGCACCGCCAATGTGCCATTCTACCATGGGTCTCTTCCATTTCCGGTGATAAGTAAATTCATCCATTGTGTTGTCTTCAACAAGGTAGTCCACATCATCCAAGTCCGAGTATGCCATTCTATCGACCCCCTCCAAATGATCGCTTGTGATTGCCTTAGGCTGGTTTAAAGAGTTTCAATGATCTCTGAATCAAAGGTAATTCTTTTTGCCACTTAAGGGGAGATATCTACGAGTCTCGGTTCCGAAGGTGTCTCATTGTGGTATCATGGCAACTCAACTCCTCGCTACGTTGACAATCGTTTACCACCTTCTTAGGTGTGGAATTGTTGTCTACCTAGTGAACCTTCGTCATCCGTTTCTCTCCACCCCTCTTGATGTGTATCTCGTGTCTCAACCGAGAGATGGTCATATGTTCCATTCCGTGAGTTAATCCTGAGTTGTTCGTTCTTTAAGAAGTTTAATCCTTCTAGAGTCTTCTTCCCTCCATGTCATGTTGACAGGATTTCTCAGAGCAGGATTTCAAGGTAATAATGGTGATCGAATCAACATTCCTATGAAGTGCACCCTGGATCCTGAAGATTATACTAGTTGCGTTTCCCCTCCACCCTACCATACGCTTGAATCTCGAGACGAGATTCTTGTTTAGTGGGGGTGAGTTGTCACATCCCTAGCTTCTGGCATTGCTCTAGCCTAGCCTCATGTGTGCATCATGTTTAACTTTTGAATGAACTTGAAATGGGGATTGCTCAAACCCTAGCATTAAAGGAATTCACTAGGTTCACCTAAAATACTTTCAAGTAAGTCCAAATGGCTTTCAAAAATGTTCATGATTTTTGACAAAGGTGAAAAACCTCTACCAAAAATGATGCCAATATTTTTGGGCCATTATGGATTTTTGAATAATCCATATTGTATTTGAATTGGGGCATTTAAATATTATTAATATTTTTAAAAGCTCCAACAATTCTGAAAATAGTTAAGGGCCTCTGTAATAATTCATTTAATGGCCACAATTATTTGCAGGATTTATTAAAATGATTTGGGCTATAAACTAAATCAGAAACAAAACTACAGAAATAGAAAAGAGAAACAAAATAGAAAAAAAGGGGAGAGAGGCCACCTGGGCCACTTACCTGCTTACCTGCCTGGCCCAGCTTCTCCCGCGGCCCAGCCCAGCCCATCTCCACCCCTCCTCCTGTCGCCTTCCTCCTCGCGCCAGTAGGCAGAGGAGGGACACCGCGACGCCGCCGAGCTCGCCACGCCACCTCCCTCCTTGCCTGCCTCACCGAGGCGCCTCGAAGCCTCCTCGGCATCGCTCTGGACCCCTGACCCCCCCTCACTCTTCCGTGCACCTCTTCCCTCTCTCCCTGCCTCGCTTCCCTCGCCCCCTCCCCCGAAGCAGAGTGCAGCCGCCGACGCCGTTCGCCGTAGCTGCAGCCACCGCCTTCCCCTCGCTTCTCTGACCGGACCAGAGGCTCCGCCTCGACCCCCTCTTCCTCCCCACCGACCCACGCCCTACCGGAAGCCCTGTAGTGACGCCATCACCGCCATCTTCATCGCCACGGCCGGCGATCGTCGCTGTTCGATTCACCGCCGACAGGTCGCTCCCGAGCCCGCTGAGACGCGCTCTGCAACCACAGTGAGCTCTTGGATCGATTCCCCCTCCTCTCCTGCTCGCGTTCTTGCTCTAGCCCCGTTCCCCACCTCCGCCGAAGCTCGCCGCCGCCACGGCCGATGAGCTCCATGCTCCTGAGCTCGTCCGCTCGCCCGAGCATCACCAGCGTGCTCACCGCGCTCCTGCGAACCCGAAACACCCACGAGTGCTCCCTGCCATGCCCTATAACGCCATCTCCGCGGTTGCCCGAACTCCGGCCGCCGCCTTTGAGCTCGCCGCCGTCGATATAGGTCGCCCCCGGCCTAACTGACCACACCACTCGACGCGCGGGATCTTCAGCGTCACGTAGCTGCCCTCTGCCGGTCATTTGGTCGCCGGAGGAGGAATTCCGACCCCCTCCGCCGTCTCGGGCTTCACCGGCGACGAGCCGCCGGCGTATTAGCCTCGGCTGACCAGGGGTTTGACCTCCCCTGGGTCCATGACAGGTGGGCCCGGCCCCTGCTAACTTTGGTTAAGTTAATAACTACTTTTAGTTAAGCCACTGACCCACTGACAGTAGGCCCCACCCCTGGTCAAACCCCAGTCAGCGCTGGGTTTGACCGGGATTAACTCCTGTGACACTGACATATGGGTCCCACAGGTCAGATTTGACCTGGACAACGGCCGTTGACTTGTTGACGTCACTGTGAGGTCATGCTGACGCAGTAATAGGTTTTCTGGATTTAATATTATTCAGAAAATTCCAGAAAATGCCTAAAACTTCAATAAATCATAGAAAATTAACCGTAACTCCAAATTAAATAAATTATATATGAAAAATTATCAGAAAAATTCAAGGAATCCATCTGTACCATTTTCATGCATGTTAGAACAACTTATAGCTGCTGTTTAGCACAAATCAAATAAAGGGCATTTAAATATCCACATATGGAGTTTGAATTTGAATCTTGGATTCAAACCAACTTCATTTAATCTGGTGCTAGTTGCATTAGCCCAAAACACATTCATTTTGCCATGTCATGATCATGCATCATATTGTGCATTGCATTGATTGTGTTCCCTTCTGTGTTGCCGGTATTTGTCCCCTCTCGATAGACGTGATACCGATGATGTGATCGTTGACACTGATGAAGACTCAATGTTATCTTCAGAAGTGCCAGGCAAGCAAAACCCCCTTGTACATTCCGATACAATCCTACTCTCTCGCCCCTGCTCTCTTTTAATGCATTAGGACAACACCGATTTATCTGTTACTTGCTGCGGTAGCTGAACCCCTTTATCCTTTGCATGACCTGTCATTGCCACAGTAAATAGATGAAACCCACTAGCATGAGTAGGAGTTGTTTGAGCCCTGTTGTGCCTACTCATTCATGCTTGTTTGTCATGCCTGCTACTGCTTAGAGTTGAGTCAGGTCTGATTCATCGGGGATGAATCAGAGGCGTGTGAACATGTCCTACTGTGTGTGAGCTAAGTGTGTGAACATGATTTGGTAAAGGTAGCGGTGAGAGGCCATGTAGGAGTACATGGTGGGTTGTCTCATTGTAGCCGTCCTCAGGAACTGAGTTCTGTGTTTGTGATCCATGATTCAGTTACTACCATACATTGGGCCCTGAAATATGACCCCGCTCGACTTCTCATTCACCCTCGTCCTCTGTCCAGGAGTTGCAAGTAGTTTCTGGTGTTTGTAGTATGCTGGAGGCCGTGGACAGCGCTGACCGTAGGGGTGGGCTGTGATGCGGTAGGCACGTGGCCGGGTAAACCGGGCGCCCGTTTGGTGTCACGGAACCCTGTTCACATCGTTTGGGGCTGTGAGCGAAACTCCGGCCGGATCTCCTCATGGATGGAACCCGAATAGGCGATAAACCTGGACTAGAGACTTGAGTGTTTAGGTAGGTCGTGGTCTACACCCACGTCGGCTTTCGCTTGAAGTCTGCCGAGCACATGTCGTGTGCAGACGCTAAGTGGTGGAAACATGTATGAAGAAGTACACCCCTGCAGGGTTAACATCATCTATTCGAATAGCCGTGTCCGCGGAAAAGGACTTCTGGATTGCTTATATCAGTTCATAGACAAGTGAAAGTGGATACTTTAAAATATGCAAGATAAGCGTGAGTGCTATGGATGGCGTTCCCGTAGGGAGACGGGAGCGGATCCATAGTGGTGTATTGATATGGTGAATATGTGGACTCGTGTGCGCCACCTCAAAAGAGTCGCTTGCAGTCGTAGTTTAGGATAGCCACCGAGTCAAAGCTGGCTTGCTGCAGTCAAACTCCACCACCCCTTTGTTGATAATGATGCATATGTAGTTAGTTCTGATGTAAGTCTTGGTGGGTACATTTGTACTCACGTTTGCCTATTTTATGTTTTTGCAGAGAGACTTCGGTCTCACTAGTAGTTCCACGTGGACTTCGACGTTTAGCTTGATACCTCAGCTACGATCTTGTGCCCTCGGCAGTATCTGATAGATAGTCAGGCTTCTCAGCCTTTTTCATTTATAGTTGTCTGCACTCAGACATGATAGCTTCCGCTTGTGCTTTGACTTGTATGCTCTGATTGTTGGGTCATGAGACCCATGTTTGTAATATCTCGCTCCTCGGAGCCTAATGAATAAATTACTTGAGTCATAGAGTCCTGTTGTGATGCTATGCTGTATTTGCACATATCGAGCATATTGTGTGTATGTTATTGAAATGCTTGGTATGTGTGGGATCTGACCATCTAGTTGTTTATCTTTAGTAGCCTCTCTTACCGGGAAATGTCTCCTAGTGTTTCCACCGAGCCATGGTAGCTTGCTACTGCTCCGGAACACTTAGGCTGGCCGGCATGTGTCCTTCTTCGTTCCTGTGTCTGTCCCTTCGGGGAAATGTCACGCGACGAATACCGGAGTCCTGTTAGCCTGCTACAGCCCGGTTCACCGGAGTCCTGCTAGCCCAGTGCTACAGCCTGGATTCACTCGCTGATGACCGACACGTTCGATGCTGGGTCATGGATGCCTGTCCCTGTAAGTTTGTGCCACTTTGGGTTTACGACTAGCCATGTCAGCCCGGGCTCCTTATCATATGGATGCTAGCGACACTGTCATATACGTGTGCCAAAAGGCGCAAACGGTCCCGGGCAAAGGTAAGGCGACACCCGTGGGAATACCGTGCGTGAGGCCGCAAAGTGATATGAGGTGTTACATGCTAGATCGATGTGGCATTGAGTCGGGGTCCTGACAGTGCATGTGACCAGACTCCAGCAGACACACCTGGATTGGCTATCGTCTACATATCTAAAAAAAAGGTTTCTTGTCATCTCGCAAAATTAGGTGTCATGTGCTTCGGATCACTGTGAGGGTTAAATAGCGACAACTGAGTTGGGCTAGTCATTGGGGGCACATGCACGAACAGTGACTACTCGGTTGCCATCTAGGTCAAGCCGGCTATGTTAATTAGGACATCTATCGACGGACCCCTTTTCTACGAGTTTATCTTTAACTTGAGCTTTGTTCCTCATCTAGTTTGTCCGTCGGGATTCATGTTGTCTCCTTTTGCCAGTGAGGTTATGATTTCTTGTCATGTGGCATTTTTTCGTGTTATATGTTATAATTCGGCGCTTCAGATCAAAATGATGACAACTGCGCCTCCGGGCCACATGCATGAAGACTTCTCGACAGTCATTGACGAGGTCAAGCCGGCTCCGGTAGACAAAAGAAAACTAAGTACTACTCCACTATATAGGCAGGAGCCTCCGTGCTTGCTTGCTAGTGTTGCTCTCTTCACACTGTCTCGGCCTCTCCAGATCTAAACACGACAGCGGTGGCCACTCTCTCTCTCTCTCTCTCTCTCTCTCTCTCTCTCTCTCTCTCTGCTCACCGCTGGTCGTAGATCCAGCCGGATCCTCTCTACCGGGGAAGGTGAGAAGGTGCAATCTTCACGCGGTCGTCCTAGGCGACGGCTCTTACCCACTGCTGGGCGCATCCCGATCAGCCTGCCTTGCCGTTCTCTCCCAGGCACCGCTGGCGAGGGAGGGCCTCCAACCCCTTCTTCCTCGCTGCCGTAGTGTGGGCAGATCCGGCCTCCCGCCGCCCACCTAGCGACATCCCTGCGACCATTAGGTATAACTTGCTTTGAAACTGGCCTTGCTCTACTTCCTGAGCTCCTGACGTCGCTGCATTTGTATCTTTTACTATTTCTCAGCCCCCCTCATAGATAGGATCGATCGGCTGTTTGAAAACCATCTAATTTTTTACGTTTAAGAGGTAAAACTAGTTCATGCACTTGAATCTAGTACTACTTGGTTCAAACATGGAAGAAAGGGTGTGGGGGGTGGGGGAGGATTTGTTACCTGAATCTAGGACTTGGTCAAAAGAGGAGATAGTGGGGGTGAAAAGTAGCAGAGACTGGCTATCCAACTGGTCTCTAGGTCTAATAGGGAAATAAAGGGAAACACAGTAAAAACTCAATATAAACCCGATCTATTGGTTGAAAAAGGAAAGAAAGTGGGGACTGGGGGACAAGTCAATAGAGAAAGTCCAGCAATAGATTTGCTAGCCTCACATAGTATAAGGTGGCTATACCGAACAAAAATGGGACCAACCCAGATATCCTGTTCTGATGTTTGTTGCCCCAAGCCACTCTTATGTAATGCCACTGGTAAAATGTAGCAGTCGCAGTGTTAAAAGTAAGGACACATTAAACCAATGTTGTTTTCAATGTAATGCCTCCAGTAATATGAATCAATGGCACTTCTTTACATGTTCTTCTAAATTTCCCATTAAGATAAGTTGGTTCTTTTCATTAGAAATGCAACTGTCCTGGTCCGCCTACTCTCCCGTGCCCAAAGTAATGTCGTATTTAACAGTTGTCATAGTTAATCCTAATGCCCACAGTAATATCTATCAATGCCACTGCTATAGAAATTGCTACTGCCCTTGTAGGATTGCCATTCAGATAAGGAACATGCTTCTTTTCATTTGATGCATGTTTCATCACTTGTTAGTCACCCTCCTTTCCACCTTTTTTGTGCAAACAGAGATATACATTTCATGCTCGATCTTAGTTGAACTGCACAAATGGTATCCAAATTATAGTTGAGCATTCCAGGAGCTTCACAACCAACCTTGATGTTGCTCAATTTTATTGCAACTAACGAAGAAGAAGCTCTGTGGGTTTCGTTTTCTGATGGAAATGGAACCGGGGCTGGAGCCCTTTTCTTAAAAAAAATTTGAAGAAGAAGCTGCTAGCTCACGGGACATTGCTTCATTTTAGGTTAAATGCACCAAAAGGTCCCATGAATTGAATCATCCATGTTGGTGGCTTAAAGAGCCCGCTTCAGCATCCCAGTCTAAGCACCCCCGGGCTCCATCCTTGCGACGCACGGTACACCTCGTTTGCCACCTGCTCGACCCTAGTCTCACTGTTAAAATGAACTAATAATACAGTTAAAATAGAGCGAGTGGCATCTCTATCATTTCATTTCCAATGTAGATAAAGAAAGTGCTTCTCTTTGTTAAAGCATGTTTCATCAACTAGTCACATTGGGAATGTTTAAGCGTTTCTGCAAACTGGGGTGCTTAATTTTATTTGATATGTACAAAAATAGAGATTTGAAGGTCTCAAGGCACCTCCTTGTACTACCGCTTGCAATGATGTTCATCACTGGCAGAAGGTGTATCTGGGAGACTTGGGACGATGTCCAGTATGACGCGTACCGTATGAGGCGTCGCAGGGCCCATCTCGCCCTCGCAGCATGGCATACTATGATACTATCGCAATATTTTCTTCTATTTATTTTGTGTGTTTCATCAACTAGTGACACTATAATGTAATCATGCTTTTTCATTATCTGTGCAAATAGGGTTATTCAGCTGCATTTTGGTGGAACTGCAGAAATGTACGTATGGAACCGGCATATATGCAGAGTGCGAGGTGTGCCACGTAAAAATTACCGACACAAACCATGCTGCATGCACGCATTGGCATCCACCACCACCAGGGGGATGTGTGGCGCTCTCTGTGGACGGATCTTTCTCAGTAGCAAATCCTCTAACCAAATACTAGTAGCTTATATTGGCAGTTTTCTAGGGAGTACTCTTTTCTGAAAGAAGCACCAATCTATTTTTCTTTATTTGTACACTGTGTCACAACTTTGACCCAAAGGTCCAGAGCTATTTTAGGGTGATTGGCGTAGTATTCGGAGACTGATTGTAAGCATGATTTTCATTAGCTGTCACACTGATTGTAAGCATGAGCAGGTGGAAGATTAGGTTAGTGCGAAGCTTACCTTAAACCCTACCGCCGTCGTTGAAACGAGGCGAGCGTCGAGGGAACCGTGGAGAGCGGCGGGGAAGCGACGTCACACCATCCGGCCTCCTCTTGTCGTGCGAGAACGAATACTCCTGTGGCTCCGGCTGGCTCTGCACCCCCACGAACGGCACACCATACTCGATCGATTCGTTATCCTCTGGGTGCTCGACCTTCGACCTGTACGCCCACCACCTCCACCTGACTGTCGCCTCGGGAAAATTTGTCTGCTCCATCGCCCATAGGAGATACTCGATGAACTCGAAGGACTGCGACGTGACTGCCGCCGAGGAGTACATGTACATCGCCGCCCTCATCGCCGCTGTCTCGCTCTTTCGCATACATTGCCACATGGCCCGCACCATCCTCGAAATCTCCCACTCATTGTCAAACCAACTAAGGATCTCCTTCAACTTGGCTAACTTTGCTTGGTCTCCGCCAGCGATCTGCCTGATTCTCTGTTGCATCCTCTCCATAGATGTCCCTCTGAGTGGTCCGATGCTAGCTTTGGAAGATGGGAGGAGAGACGCTGGTCTTGCAATAGACAAGAGGGAGAGGCGAGACGGTGGTTTTGGAATGGAGATGATGGAGAGGAGAGGAGGCGGTTTTGCAATGTAGAAGATCAGAAGAGGGAGAGGCGAGACGGTGGTTTTGGAATGGAGATGATGGAGAGGAGAGGAGGTGCTTTTGGAATGGAGATGATGGAGAGGAGAGGAGGTGGTTTTGCAATGGAGAAGATCAGAAGAGGGAGGGGCGAGACGGTGGCTTTGGAATGGAGATGATGGAGAGGAGAGCAGGTGGTTTTGCAATGGAGAAGAGGGAGAGGAGCGTGCGGCAGCGATTTAGGATTGGGCGAGAGGGCCGGCGCGCTGTGACTGGATCAAAATCAAAATCAATTTAACCTTCAATTAAGAAAGCGACCCCACATTAACTAGTCTCCCTTTTATTCTGGGTCATAATTGACCATGATTTTCGCACATAAAATATATGTTATACGTTGCAAAAATATTATAATTTGAAAGTACATTCAGATACGAACCAAACAGTACAATTTTTGGTGACATGCATTCACATTTTGCTTGTCAAATACAGTACGTGGTCAAACTTTGACCCAAAATACGCAAAAAAAAGAAAATACTTCCAAGACCAGTGCCGCTCTTCCGCTCTTCTCCTGTTAAACCACCGCCGCTCCTCTCTTGTTCCAATCTAAATCCAGCTTCGCTCCTCTCCTCTTCCATTTCAAAACGACCGCCCCTCGTCTCCTGTTCCAGTCCAAAACCAGCGTCGCTCCTCTCCCGTTCTAATCCAAAACCAACGCTGCTCCTCTCCTCTTCCATTCAAAAACCACCGCCAGCGAGAGAAGGTGCTGTGGAGAAGTAGATCGATGGAGGAGTACAACCGATACATGAGGATCGCAGACAGCGACCCTGTGAAGCTAGCTAGGATGTTGGAGATACTGTCTTTGTTTGACAACAAGGACCAACTAGTGGTGAAGGCGACATCCATGGCCAAATATCTGCAACAAATCAAAAAGGCAGCAATACTCTGGGCCATGGAGCAAACAGATTCACCGAATCAGATCATGAGGGAGCGGTGGTGGGAGTATCAATCCCAGATGGAGCATCTACCATAGATTGAAGGATCGAGCATCTACAGGGTGCCGTTTGTGAGGGTGTCCTGCCAGAGCGAGCCGGTGGAGTCTTTGTCGACCGAACCCAAGTGCTAGAGGAGAAAAGCAGTTGGCCCGACGACGCTTCCCCGTCATCGTCTCCCTTGCCGTTCACATCGTCTCACAGGGCGGCTGTCTGCCGCTGAGGAATAGGAGGCGACAGCCCAATAGTCAGGCAGGTTGTGAATTGTCAGGAGGAGCTTAGGGTTGTCAGTATTTGCAGGTTGTGAATTGTGTTTTGTGTTGTGTATTTTGAGAGTACTTTCATATATGAATTTCTTTTGAATTTCAGATTTGCAGTATTGAGCATATGAAGAATTTTATGAATTCTAGAGATCTATTTTTAGCACTTAAAAAAATGTAGTTTCATAGGAGTATAAAAGTGCAGACGAGAAGAAACTGCAAGTTTCAGTTTCAGATAAGAAACTGCAAGTTCAGTTTTAGATAAGAAACTGCAACTTTCATAGGCAGAGGATTTATATTAACACGGCCTTTTCAAACAGGGTTAACATCATGTTGGAAGTTTTATTCATGGTCAAAAATGGAACTACCAGCCAGTTAACATCATGCTGATGAACATTCATGCATAGCTCATCTTCAAATGATGCACAGTCAAAATGCCCACACAATGTCGAGTGTGCGAAACACAAAGAAAACGAGGGACGAAGTTTTGGCAAGTGTTGGACGTGGTTTTCGGCTGCCCCGTCTAGGCTCTCATTTTTAACATGCGCAGCCCACGACCTCGGATGGGAGGGTGTCGGGTGGTTGGTGCGACATATGCCAACGGGTGGCTTATCATTGTGGGAGCCAATAAGACGTCGCCGGTGGCTGGAAACGGGATAAGGTGAAGACATGCACACCGGCGAATCTTACCCAGGTTCGGGGCTCTCCGTGGAGATAACACCCCTAGTCCTGCTCTGCGGGGTCTCCGCATGATCACTAGATCAACAAGTAGCTACAAGAGGCTCCTTGAGCTGTTTGGCGAGAGGAGGAAGAAGGGGCAATGCTAGCTCTCTTCTCCTCTCAAAGTTGTGTCTAAAACTATCAAGGTCCATCCCTTTGCATGGGTGCCCCGGGGGGTTTATATAGGCCTACCCCCCGGGGGTACAATCGTAATCAGGCTGGGCCTGGGCCCAGCATTTAGAGTCTACGCTGGTCGGCTTCTCCGCTGATAGCTGGGGCCCGCCGACTGATGGGTCCCGCCGGCTGCTGGCTCCCTGGTAGATAGGTAGGCCCCACCGCTTGGGGGTCTTGTCAGGGGCTGGTTACTGTTGCTTTACCCTTTATGATGAGGGCTTGGTCGAGGTAAGCGTGGCTACAGTGCTGTCGCCTCGCGGGCGCTCACTTTAGCCTCACCTCGTCTTGTCTCCTTAATGAGGCTCATTCTTCGAGGGAGGGAACGAGCCGGCTGAGGATAGCCGGCCTCATCCCTGGCCCACTAGGAGGCGTGCGGCCGCCTTCGGATGTCTCTCTGGCCAAATGGGCCCGCCGCCTGCGGGCTGTACCGTCAGTCTATCGTGGGTGATGTCATGGTCAGCATGGCAACTGTGCCACGCCGAATGGGTCATGGAAACCCTGTACGGCGTACTGTAGCCATGCGAACCCCGAGATTCGGGGGCGGCGTATTTCACTGTTGCCACGCTCTATCTCGTCGTCATTATGTTGGAACAAACTTCGAGGGCCCGATCTGGGCCGCTTATTGGGGGTCGGCTTCTTGGAGTCGGCCGTGTGGTGGCCAGCTTCCTAGAGTCGGCCATGTGGTGGCCGGCTTTCTGGAGGCGGCCCTCTCGCAGCTTTCTTTAGGAGGGCTCTTGGCCGGGCCACCTCCCGGTAGCCGGCCGAGGGGGTAGCCAGCTGGGAGAAGGTGGCCCCACGTCTTGGAAGCTCGATGGTTTGATCAGCCTTATTATTTTTTCAAGAGCCAGGGGGAGCCGGCTAGGCTACCAGTGGTCATTTACTCTGACAGTAGTCCCCGAAGCTAGTTGTGCTTCGTGGCTCCGAAGGGAACTAGAAGCTCAATCAGCTTCCTACCCCAAAGAGCTGGCAGCTAGGAGCCGACATCATTTTATGCTTGCCTTCTTGGCAAAGTCTCCTTTGAAATCCGAAGGAGGGAACCAGTTGGCGCGCTAGCCAAGCTGCAGGCTGACCGCCCGCCACCCGTGCACCACGCGACACCCTCTAGATAGAGGGGCCTGCCAGCCCACGCGCCTGAAGGGACGCCACTGCAGACCGGGGCCCGCCACTACCACGCCTCAGCCCAAGCGAGGATCCTTTGTGGCCCGATCTGGCTGCTCGCCTTTCGGCGGCGGTTTCCGCATGCCATTATGGCGCGGTAATCACGGGACGTGGGGGAGTGGGCGCAGTTAATCCCACATCTCCCCACGCCTCGCCTCCTCGGCTTCGCCGCGCGAGGCTATAAGTAGGGGGAGGGGGAGAGGGGTTGACGCACGCGCGCTCGCCCCAGTCCCACCTCTCTCTCCTTCTTCTTCTTCCTTGCCGCCGCAGCAGCAATGCTTCGCCGCGCCACCGCCCCGCCATTTTCCTTGGTGCGTCGCTGCCTTGCCGCTACCGACCCGAGCGTCCTCCGCTGCCGCGCGTCTCCAGGCGGTTTCCCGTCCTCATGGCTCCAACATCGAGCAACTAGGATGGCTCCAACGTTCACGAAGACCACATTGATTTCCTCCACAATACGCGGAAGTTGCCGGGCAAGGAGTATGTATAGGTCTGGCTCGCGCCGGAGGGGGAGATCTCACCGGCGCTGGAGGAGGCGAGCGGGTGATCTTCCGCTCGCACTGCCTGCATGGCGTCGGCCTTCCCGCGAGCGGCTTCTTCCGCTCGTTCCTCGAGTTCTATCATCTGCAGCCGCACCACCTCACTCCAAACACGGTGGTGCTGCTGTCGGCCTTCGTCACCCTGTGTGAAGGCTTCCTCGGCGTTCTCCCCACCCTCGAGCTATGGGGGGGGGGGAGTTTTTCCAGTCCAAGCTCGGCACCGTCACCACGGGCATGCCGGCTTCATGTGGCGCCTTCATCGCCATGCGGTGGACGACGGCCGACAAACCGTTCCCGGCCATTGCGCTGATCCAGTCGGTGAAGCTTTGGCAGAAGTCCTATTTTTACGTGAAGAACGTCGCCCTGCAAGGCGACTACGTCAACCTCCCGGCTTACATAGCCAGCCCGCCGGCTGGGAGGCAGCCCTCGTGGTCTTATCGGTCCAGGTCGCTGACGCCGGCTAGGGCAGGCGCCGTTGCCCGGCTTCGGGTGCTGATCCAGGCGGAGGGCCTAACCGGGCCCGATCTGGTTGCCGCCTTCATGGAGCGCCGGGTGCTCCCGCTTCAAGGCCGCCCTCATCTGATAAGCCAGATGAGCGGCTGCTTCGACCCATGCCGACTCAGCACCACGGAGATGCCTCACGACGAGGTATCTTACATGGTGAACTACATCGCCAACTTCAAGCTCACTGAAGACTGGCAGTATGGCAAGGCGCCGTATTCGCGCACCAATCCACCACCCATGGTAATCCTTTTTTCTTTCTTCTTTTTCTTTGTTGCCGAGTTTTCTTTTCTGGCCGACTTTCGGCCAGTCGGCTTTCTCTTCTTTTAATCAGAATCCCCTCCTTCATCAGCCGGCCAGGACTGCGGGGTCGGAACGCGAGTTCGCCCCTGACCGCACGGCGGACGACTTTGACAATCCCGACTTGGGGGCGGCCGCCTTGGAAGACGACGCCATGGGGGGAGGAGGCGAGCCAGGCAGCTCTGGGCTCTCCGCCACCTTCGAGGACTGGCCGGACGACGACGAGGCCGAGCCGATTCCACGCCGCCAGCCGGCGTCCGACCATCAAGGCGCAGGCTCATCCGTCGGCCGGCTGCCCGAGGCGGCATATGGAAACACCGGGCGGCGCCGTCTCTCTTTGGCAGTCGGCCGAAGAAGCCCAAGGGTACCGCAGCGGCGACCAAACGGGATGAGGCGGCCGCGAAGGCAGCCCGCTTCCGCAAGGCGTGAAGCAGCCGCTAGCGCTTTCGGCGTAAGTGTTTAACTCTTGCATGTCTTTCCTCTTTCTTTTCTTCGGCCGGCATCCTTCTGAGCCTTTCTTAATTTACTGATCAGGGCCCCGCTCACTCTTGAGCGGACCTCGGCCGCCTCCATTTTCAGAGGGGCGGGGGGATCCTCAAGCTCCCGCCGCGTGCACCCCCGCGCCGAGCTCCAGGCGGCGACAGACCAGATCGCGCGGGAGGCGCGGGAGGAGCGGGAGGCGGAGGAGCAGAGGGCGGCGGCCACCAAGGCGGCCCAGGAGACGACGGCGGAGTCGGTGGAGATGCATGCCGATGTGGCAGCCAGGGCCCAAGGGGAGGCCGTGGCTGTGGAGAGGGCGGCGGAGGCTGTCACACCCTAGCTAGTCATGCATTAGAGTGTTGCATCATGTTTACTCTTTCATCAGAAACTTGAAATGGGGATGACAGAACCCCCAGTCCCCTCTGAAACCAACTAGGGTTACTAAAATAATTTTTCAATGAACCTGAAATGCCCTTCTAAAATGCCCATCATTTTTGCCTTGGTTCAGAACCTCTGCCAAAAGTGGTGCACATTTTCCTAGGCCATCCTAGGGTTTTTGAATTAAATCATAAAAATATTTGAATTTGGGCATTTAAAATAATATAAAATATTTAAATGCTCAAATATCTCCAAACTAAAATGTTTCATGTTGGAAATAATCCAACTATGGGCCAGGAATAGTTTGGTGATTTTTGAAGTTGCCTAGGTATTTTATTAAATTCAACAAAGTTGCAGATATATTAAATAAAAAACAGAAACAGAAAAAAAGGGAAAAACTTACCTGTCGCCCACCAGCCAGCCCACCTGGCCGGCCCAGCCCGGCCACCGCTCCAGCGAGCTGCTTGGCTTGCCAGGCAGGCAGCCAAGGTGCTCGGCGGCGGCACCGCAGCTCGCCACGCAGCTGCTCGCCGCCTCGCCGCCTCCTTCGCCCGGCTAACGCCGTGAACCGGCCTCCCTCTCTCCCCCGAACCCCCCAGACACCCCCTCTCCTCTCCAGCTCCTCCCCCTCGCACGCCCCAGCCATGGCCGAC